>NC_090218.1:7655000-7862500 GCF_033026475.1 Channa argus
TAGGGACAGAGCTGCACTGATTGCACATCACACACATACATTGACTCTCCCTGTATGTGCAGCCACTGAAGATCCGCTCCAAGGTAAAAGCAACAGTGTGAGGATTTAATTTTGCACCTATATGAACCCATATTTCTACTCTGAGGCCAAGTTAAGTGACACAAATAATCAAATCACCACTGCACCAGATTCTTAGTTCTCAGGCTTCATTCATGCAGCTGTCACACAACAACCTGAAAGGGCTTCAGACTGAGGTCTTGTAGGACTCATTTAAGCAGGAACTGGCTAAATAATGAGGGGAGGGGGTAGCCCACATGCAAACCTCCTTGTGACCTTTTGTGTAGTTAACATGCTTCTCTATCCTTCATTACCTGTATTGTGATTTTAACAATCCTTCGTGTTCATGTCGGAACAAGAATTGATACATACTTGAAACATTTGAAATTTGTGACATGAAATAAAGACTAACGTTCTGGAAAATGGGCTTTGTGCTGGAAAACACAACTGTAGTGGTGACATCAAAATGAAGCCATCCCGCTATGATTAGTCAATTAACTGATCAATAGAACAATGCAGGGCGCTGTTCTGGTAATGGAGTAACCATCAAATGATATTTTGAGCAATATTGATGTTGACCATGTGACCAATTAGTTCAGAAAATGAGTGATGCATTAAAACAATGACATTAATCACTAATATAAATTCCTGCATCATCTCTATTTTTTTTTTTTTTTTTTTAACAAAACCAAAACTTTCCTCTCTAATGACCCAGTCTTTCTTTCCTTTATTGGGTTTCGAGTAATCTGGGAAAAGCATTTCAGTTAAATTTAAGAGCTGAAGAGCTTTTGACATTGTGTCCATCGAGGCCTGAGCTGCTGGCTTTTATAAAGCGGGCCAATTTGTGCAATTTAACAAGCGCAGGGGTCCAGCGCTCATTAGGCCTGCTGTAATTTTGAATGTTGTTTTGTGGTCAAAAGGTTGACGGAAGACGTCCACTGTTGCAGACTAAAAGACACAGTAACGCTTATTGTGTATTCTAATGAGGGTGGGACAGTCTGTTTCTGATCCATATACATGTTAACTGGGGAGACCTGTCATTCACTCACACACACACATCAGAACACACAGGCAAGCTGGCAATTTCATTAACAATAGCTTCTTTTTTCATTTTGTGTGTGTGTGTACGGTGTCAGCATGAGAGCATGTATGTGTGGATGTGACAAGTGATCTCTGTCAGCAGCCACCAGTTCATGGCATGACATTCACTAAGCTGTCAGTCATTTTACACTGATTAAACTGGTCCCATCAGACTTGTAGACATTGCTACATACTGTACTCTCAGCTGACACACACACACACACACACACACTGTCAGTCTGCTCTGTGACTGCTCCAGTGTGTGGCTGGTTTTATGGATTACCTGAACAGGTAGAAAGACAGATAAAATAACCTGAATGGAGAATAAGCTCCAGTGATGCGCCAGTGAGTTACTGTAGTTGACATTTGAAAGAAGGAGAGGTCAGAAAAGGCGCCATGCTGTTTTGCTGACTATCAGTGGATTTTCTACAGCCCTCGGAAGACGCAGGCCCAAATACAGCTGTTGCTATTGGATACGCTGTTTGACAGCTGATGCAGATTTTGCTGCTCACTTCAGCATCAGGTCGAGAAATTGTTAGTTGAGATGCTGCCTTGGCTGGTTTCAGTTGTCCATATGATGATATCATGGCAATTTCTCTCCAAGAACTTTGTCATATCATCAATATCATGATGTAGATGATATATCTGCATCACGGCATGTCTGCATAACACGGGCATCTCCCATCAGTCTACAAAGAGAATAAGAATGGCAAAAGGGCCAAGAGCAACCATTACTCCAACCTTAACATCCATTATCCCTAAGCTCTCATATGACCCACAGAAATGTTTGTTAAAAGAGTTCCTCCATGTAAGGAGGCAAGCGTCTGTTGCGTTTGCACGCCTTCAGCACCAGGGACCAAAATGGCAAAAGCTGTCTCTTACTATGGAGCCAAAATGGAAGCTAGTGTCAGACTATTTTTGCTCTTAGACATGGATCTATCATTAGAACTGGTGATCAAAACATGTTGGCCATTCACTCCTGACACATAATCTGAAAAGGGGAAAAAAAAAAAAATCCCTGTTCTTCCAGATTCGAGCATCCTTTCATGTTCACGCTTTTGGTGATAGCTTTTTGTCCGCCACAGCCTCTACATGTCGCCCCACACAGTATTACTTGTACAAACAGACTACAGAGTTATATTTTACGGGACCCGGAGACGAGGGACGTGATGCCAGTCCAAACTGTTGAAAGGGCAGGAAAAAAATATGAAGCAGACATGTTGCTGTGAAGTGTTGCGCTAACTGACTTTGTTTAATAGAAGAAGTCAGTGGATTGATGATTTTCACCAAGGACGTCGAACAATCGTTTTATTGTTTTACATTTTCACGTCTATGTTTACAGCTATGAATATGGAATTTAGCCATAAAAATGAAACGATCGGTAAACAGGTAAAATTATAATTTTTCTTATGTTCCTGGATGCCATTGCAAAATCATCTATGATTTTTATCATCACGATGATTAAAAGAGAGAAGCCTCACAAAAGGGCAGCACTAACTTAAATGAGCAGCCATCTGAGGAAAAGCCAGACCTTTAGGCTTTAGGATTATAACTTAAAGGACAATGAGATTGTTGTAGGAATTCATGCCTTAATATACGATAATTTAATCTTCGTGATGACTCTCTAATCTCACTCAGTTTAAGGTTGTTGTTGTTTTTGCCACACGCTCCACCCAGAGAGTGTTAGATGTTAATCAGCTTTTATCTGGCTTTCAGAATCTCAGAGCAGTTTCTTTTTGTCGGTCATTTAAAGCTAAAAGGAGGTTTATGGGGTCATGTGACCCGACTGGTATCCAGCTCAGCAGTCTAGCTCTGAGCAGCTTTACAAATGCGACCCAGCTGTTTTCGCCGTGATGTTGCCTGATGAGTGTGTGACCTCCCCGACTACAGGGTTACCTCGGGATATGTACTGTACAGGGGCGGGATGCAGTGACAGAGGGGTTTATAACAAAGTTCACACATGCACAGACCCGCACACACACACACACACACAGACACACAACACTCATAACAATGCTGCTGTGTCCTGGAAAAAGGCATTACATTTGATTCCATCTGTGCTGGGACGCATCGCAGCCACCACTGGGTCACCAATATCTTGATTGGATTGCCAGCAGTTTGAAGAAAACAAAACAAAACATCAACAACAGCCAGAGGAGGATGGAAACACACAGACACGAATAGACCCGAATCACCAAAAGATGAATAGATCTTTTCTCTTTGTTTGTTCTGAGAACAGCTAACATACAGAGACCTGCTTCAGAAACAACGGCAGTCGTTCTCTTATCCTGCCCAACTTTCTTACTTTCCTTTGAGTCTGCATTCATGTCCTCATGATCTACAAAGGAATCAGATTCCGTTAATTATAAAGTTTTTAATATTAGGCTTATCAATTATATCAACAAGATCACTATCGCATTACGGTTGCCGATTTCAATCTGAAATCATACCTGGGAATATTTGGCATTTGTTTATTGAAAATGACTCAAACAACTAATTGTTGAAGCCGTTCCATCCAATCATCAGCTGGTCCAGCTGCCATTGGGCAAGTGGCAGAGTACAAGCTGGAGCAGCGATTCATACCCAAACCAACTAATCATTTTAGTCAAACTATTAAAACGAACTTCCACAGCCTAACTAAACGTGGCCCTGACTAAAGTAAGGGAGAAAACTGGAGAACCTGGAGAATCTACAACTACCAAAAGTCCACACAAAAAGGCCCTGAAACCAGTTCAGATTTGACCCGAGGACCTTCTGGTTGCGAGGCGGTTGAGGCTTACAATTGATTTATCAACTAATAACTTTAGCCAGTTTAATGACACAGTATGAGTCATACTGTGGCTGAAAGTATAGCACCTTTCAGCCGATTGTTTTGGTTATTCCGATGTAGTGCACATGCAACTCTGCAAAACGAAGTGGAAAGAGAGCAGAGCATTTAACTGCTGATGAGCCAGAAACTTAAAAGGGTGACAGAGTTCAAAAGTGACTTATTTTTTTTTATTTTATTTATTTTTTTTATTTATTTCAAATAAAGTGATTATTGCTCGCTGTATAACCTGCTTGTATGAGTAGGACATTCTTAGCTGACAAGTTTACCGCAAGCAACTTAAAAAGTTAATAGAATTCTGATTTAAAGTTTTCTTTACCATCAATAAACTCTAGGGTTACAATAGTGGCCAGCGACTGTAAAATAACACACTATTAATGTTTGAGCTCTGTCTTAATTCAAATTTAATGTCTAATTCAAGTCAACTAAGATTTAATAAGTATTTAAAAACTAATCACTTTCGATTATTTCGTCATTTCATCCTGTTAGAAGTCATGTTGTATCAGCACAGCTGCCACAATTTTGGCTCTCTTTCGCTTTTTCACATGGATTATATTCACTATCTAATTCACAAGGAAACTGTGGAATCAAACACGTCAAGAAAAATGTCTGCAGCTGCCTCCTACACTGTAACTCCAAAGAGCAACTCTCCCACAGCTCAGGCTCTGAGGATGAAAAATGAAACAGCAATCATTGTGATAACAGGTCTGAGAAATAGCATAGTGCGGGAGATGGAGAGAAAGGAAAAGTTCTGACAGCTTTTCCATAGGGAATAGCCCAAATGAAAAAAAAAAAAAAAAAATAATACTGTGATTGGAGACAAAGAGAGTGGCTGGCTGAGTTTGACAAACCACTTCTTTAAAGAAGTGTGCTTTTCTGTGCGTCAGGAGTGCTGTTCATTCTCTCGTTCAGTCACTCAGATATTAAAATGAAAACTTAAAAGCCTCTGAAGTGCAGTTTTTAAAAAATCAAGTCCAGTTGACTTCAAAAATCATTTTGTGGCAGCACAAAAGCAAGGCCACGGTGAATTAAAACATTGGCATAAAGAACATGGGACTAATTGAATATCTTTAATTAGATGTATCGCAGAAACAGTAACAGAGGCTGTGCATGTATGTGTTGGACTCTTTTACCTGCTTGATGTAGATCTGCCTGCCGGTCTAGCTTTAGCATTTAGATCAGCCTTCCACCATGCTAGTTGTGTTGTAGGCACATGTCAGGAGGCCATGTTATGGTGCATATGCAAACGCATAATCGGGCAACTCAGTAGTGGACGTTTGCGTTTTATAACACATACAATGTGGTGCAGACATACTGTTTACAGAACAATGATTGGTGGCATTTCCCTGCTACTTCTTTGCCACTGTGGTGAGATTTGGGTTTTTTCATTGTACTACAAATAATGGCAGCAAAAGGGAACCGATCATATTGGAGTTGGAGCCAGGCAAAAAAGAGAGCAGACAGTGGAGGAGTGGGTACGTACAACCACTGAGCCAGCTGAAGCAGATGGACATACAGTAGTGGATCGATCGTAGTTGTCGGCTGCGTCGCTGTGACCAGGTATTAAGCAATGTAGTCTGGGGGCAAAGCTTTATGAAAACAAAAGCTTAGGAATGAAAATCTGAAATTCAACAACAGGGGCACTCGCAGTGCTGAGGTACAATCTAGTTTGAGGCTAGTAAGGATAAAGAATCTCGGAATATCCAACAAATGGTAGCCAGGACATTTCATTTAAAACCACAAACTCAAACATCAGCCAAATTTCATCCTGACTGACAAGTTTCACATTTCACAGCAATCTGATGTTCCTAAAATAGTTGCAACAGCTGACCGTCAGAGACTGCCTCTCCTGCAGCCTTTGCTTAAGAAAAACCTACGTGACCTCATGAATAAGAAATCATAAATCATACAGGAGATGCTTCCCTGCTGTGGAATAATAAGTAAACAAGTTTGAACGATCTTTTCATTCATCCTGTCAGGACTGTTCATAGTGTTATTATTATTATTATTATTATTATTATTAATATTATTTACATCAAGCTTTGGTAAACTAGGATTTATTGTTCACAAATGAATGGTTTCCCAGAAAGTGTTTGCACCTCTATAATCAGTGAAGGTGGCACTTTGTTCGATAGATTTCAGAGCAGCTGATGGCTGAAGGGTCGTGCAAATGAGGCAGTGTTGATTGATGGCCACTTCATTTGGTAATATAAAATAAAGGAGTGCGAGGTAGAGGATGGAAAAGAGTAATGGGGCGACATAAAGTGCCGGTGTGTTCGAACCTAGAGGCCTCGAACGCGTTATTGTGAAATGAGTCAGAGAATGAGAAAGTTGAGGCAAAATTGAGACATTAGTTATGACTTTGACAATCCTGACGTCTGGTGTTGCTGCACTGAAAGCCAAAAGGCTCCGATGCCTCAGGGGTCCAATCAAATGCACTGTATCCAGTACACCTACTGCGGCCTTCAACTCGAAGATAAGAGCTTTCAGGAGCCAACGCGCAGCTTTGTTATTCAGTTGGGGGACCCAGTTTGTGTGCACAGCAGTTTCTGGCTTTGTCTCAAAGTGACAGAGAGCCGCTTGGAAGCGGCACAATTAGCCACAAGGACACGGAGACATTGTTCTCGTTCTCACCATCGTCCTCTTCTCTGCCTTGTCATTTGTGCACCTTTCTTTAAATCTGCCCCGTCCGCCGCTGTGCATTAATATACAGCGAATGCATGAAGCGGCAGGGACACTTTCTCCTTTTATTAAGCGCAGTGGTGAGGGGAAACCTGGTAAAAGTGGTTCTTTTGTTCCTTTAAGTAACTACAGCAAAGGAGGAAATGGAGCCAGAGAAAACAGTCCAACACGTTAGCGGGAATTCATCCCGGAGTTAAGTGCTAGAATCAGGACCAGTCACCACAATTTAGGTTTCATGTTCATTGCTGTAGTTACGGTAAGACTATATTTTCCCATCAGTGACGATGGCAAATTTGCTTCAATTATCAAAGAATAATTGTGGTCATTTTTTACAAAATAATTAACCCCATACAGGCACTAAAACTAACAGCAAATGGTTTCTACTCACAGCCGACATCCACCAGTCTGCAACCTGGATTAGCTTGTTCCTTTGGTCCCCTGTTCGTGGCTCTGGCTGGCTGGGGCGTAACACGAAGTGGTATTTTTGTAAAATGAATTAAAAGGTGTTAAAATCACATTTAAAACCCCTTCTCAGATATAATAAACTGTATATTAATAATAATGTGTTTGAGTGTGTGTGTGTGCAACAAATGCCAAATATGCAACTTGTGCATTTTATTTATTATAATTGAAACCCCTAATAGTCAGAAACATACAGTATAATAAACAGTTGAGGAGAGGTAAAAATCGATCCCTTGATTAACTAAAAACATGTACATACGTGTAAATATGCACACACACAGAATTGAATTTATTTTTACTTATCTACAATAAAGAAAATGGTAAACTGCTGTATTCAAAAATCAGTGGCTTTCGGCTTCTCCCTTCAGGGGTCCCCACAGCAGAACATGTTCCCCATGTTGGTTTGGCGTGAGCTTTTACGCCAGATGTCCTTCCTGCCACATCCGGGCTCAGGGCCGACACCAATGTGGCTCTTGGCGGCTGCTCAGGAAAATGCCCACTGTATTATACGATTATGTCACATGTTCCTGATGCCTTAAATAGCATTTCACTGTTGAACCTGGTCATATTGGAGCTAACCAGTATAGCATTTGATATACTGATGGGTGCAGGAGGTTAATCTGTAATCTTCCTTCATACTAACTCAAGTAAGCTGCTATGTAACTGTTACTTTAATACTAAATAATAAATTCATTCTTTAATGGAGGGACTGGGGTTTGGACACCTTGCTCAAAAGAATCTCAGCAGTACTATCTCAGTATCTCAGTTTATTGGAGAAGTCGTCTCCACTTTTTTTTTTTTTTTTTTAAAACCATACACCTTACACTACACAACTGGGGAAAGTTGAAGAGTAGACAAATCTAAGAGTTTGGTTGTTTCTCCTCCCGTGTTTCGTCTGTACTGTAGCTCCAAACCTGTTTGCTTGATGAGTGTCAGCCTGACAGTACTGGGGCAGGCCTGTGGTACCTTGGCTCTTTTCTTCCATTCAGCTGCCGGCACAAACCTCTGTGTTTTCCCTTCAGATCAGCCCTGATTTTTAAAATTCAGTGAAGTGCTAACTGATGCCCACCACCAGTGTTTAGTGTTTCGCTTAAAGTCGAACATGTGTATTCTGAAGATGAGGTTTCATGCTACAAGAAATTCACTGCTGTCGTTTTATTTAATTGTTTTGTTTTATCTATTTTCAGCTTTTATCTACCGCCTCTTACACCTTTTGACAGTGAGCTGCTCTCAACATTTTCAAATGAAATTTTTAAGGCCTTTCTGCTTTATTGGAATATATACTGCAAAAGAATCCCTGGGCAAGTGATGTGACTTCAGTGTCAGGATGCTTTCAGCTATGCATAGCCACTTTCTAGGGCAGTTTGTCTCAAACTATTTCTGTCATTCCCCACTTTTTGGGGGAGCGGGTCAAGCACCTCACCTGTCCTGCATCAAAATACTGCCACTTTAAAGTCATGCTCAATGTTGAGCTGGGATCTGTACTTTGTTTTCAGTAAGGCAACAGCAGAAAATCCCATCTCACAGAGATGGGATGTGGCGATGGGAAGAAGAATGCTCACAGCCCAACGAGTGGCGGCTCTTTCTCCTCTCCAAGCTGGAATTCACTGTCTGAGCTGTAAACCACAGCCCCAGGGAGGAGTCAGAGGTCATCTCGATGAATTGGTCCTCTTCAGCAAAACTGAAATCGACAGGTGCTGCTGCATTGAATGGATCCAGAACCCAGTCGTACTGAGCACTGTTGTCTATCGCTTTAAACTAATCCCCTCATGGAAGAAATGTGCTCTCTAATACGTGGGATCACTGTGGTGGCTCCAGAAGTTCACTCAAATTCTCAAAGACATTCAAAGACTTCTGGTTGAATGCAGTGAGCTAGTCTGCCGGGTGTTTAAGTCATTTAGCTTTTTAAATGCATCGCTGAGAGAGGCCACTTTCATCAGACATTGTTCATCACTGAACTTGCTTGCAGCCTCAATCCCTGCGCTCGTCCTCTAAAAACGCTGCAAAGATTGGTGACGACACTCAGAACAATCGCGCTTCGCGGGGTCGGGTTTTGATGAAATTGACCATTCTCACAAACTCTGTCAAAACCTCCATTTAATTCAGGGCTGAGCTGCTTTGACACTAGTGCTTCTGCTTGTGCTGATTCGCCAGTTTTATTTTTTATTTTTTTTGTGGTCACAAATGTTTTATGTTGTTATACCTGCTAGGTACGTTTCTGCCTCTCTGTGTGAAAACGGGTTTATGTTGTTCCACTGCAATTAACATGCCAATGTTAAATCGTTGCCCTCATACTGGTTTAACTGGTTCCCTAACTGATGATGTTTTAATTTACATGTATTAATGACGCCTTTGTTTGTTTGTGGTCATTTGGTTTTGAGTGTGTGGTCATAGCATTAATGAAGATGGGCAGAAAACGAGGCAAATTTCCATCTGTTCTGCGCCCCACACTTTGAGAACCACAGTTCTAGAGGAAGCACTAGAAAACACATGTACTGATGAAGATGGTGTGAATTAAATAAATCCTAACTTCTGCAATGGCCTAATAGCACCTGACCTGAGTCCTCACAGCACCAGCTGATTCTAATAGTCACATAATATACTGTAGAATTCATTGAACCCAGTCATTATATAATTGCATTGAACATGTGTTCACATCTTGCCTTTCTTCATATCTCTCTCTTTTTTTTTTTCCCTACATGTTTAACACACCCGTCTTTGCATTTTAAGAGTATCGTGACCTTTTGTGGTCGTTTTTCTAAAATACGCCATGTACGTTCCAGCAGTTCACCAGTCTGTCCCTCATCGCCACAGAGCTTTCAACATTTTCTTCTTCCTCCAGGTGGTGGTGAAAACTCGCACAGAGTACCAAACGGAGAAGAAGAGGCTCAAAGTCCCCAAGGTAGAGGAGTTCACCATCAGCTTTACTGACGGAGTGTCAGAGAGACTTAAGGTAGGATTTGTTGAATTTCTAAACATATAATAAAAGGGGGAAAAAAAAAACACATCTTAATAATTTGTGATGCATTGGTGTCCAAAGATAAGATTTGTTCTTATCTTAACATAATTTTGCCATCGTAGCTTTAATTGTAAGCAGAATATTTATTGATCTCACGTTTTCCCCCTCGACTCACCAGAATTAAAATCAACGTGACTACGTTGAACTGCCTGTTTGATTTAGAAATACACCTACAATTGACTCAGGCTTCTGTGTAAACGCTCCGACAGTGGAGTTGCAAGCAGAGCTGTGCACGATCAAATCTTTGGTAAATTGGTAATATTATGAATATCTCATGTAGATCATGCTCCATCTGTTTGCTCCCCGTCTCTCACACATGCATATAACCACACACACATGCATGCAGGCACACGCTTGTCCCTGGCAAAGGAAAGTAACTAAGTACTTAAGTACTTTACTTTGTTATGTTTCATTATGAGGTACTTGACTCCATTATACCTCTTCAAAGGGAAATATTGTACTTTTTTTTCAGCTACATTTATTTGAGAGATGTCCTTTGCTATTAGACCATTTTATTGCAGAATGAGTACCTTTTTTAAAAAAAAATACTTTAAGTACATTCAGTTTTTACCCAAGCAGGATATACAGTAGGGCTTTTTTTTATAGTCACATTGGTGTACTTTCATGTACTTCTTCCACTGCTGCCTTTTCTGTAGCAAAGGGTAAGACAGGTGACTCCGGATGTGTGTGTGAATCACTGAGTTACCGTTCCAAAAACATTTACATCACTGAGACACTGTCTGCTCCACTCTTCTGTTGTTAGGGGAGACCAAAGAGAACTCATGTTGTCATGGCAGCAAAGAAAACCTCGCTCCATGGCAACCCTGACAGAGCACGACAGAAAGAGAGAGAAGATAAAGAGTGCAAAATGTCTGTGTGTGAGAATGAGAGGTGTAACACTGGCCTGAAAGGTCATAGCAAAAATGGAGGAGGAAAGAATTAGATATTGAAGACTAAAAGAGGCTGTGGAATTTTCAGGATGAGTGTGTTCATATGCACGCGCACACACACACACACACACACACACACACACACACACACACACACACACACACACACACACACACACACACACACACACACACACACACACACACACACACACACACACACACACAATCTGAAGCTGTTTCAGATCATTGCTGCCAAGATTAAGTAGAAAACCGCGTCACCAGGGCCTCTACATGATGTGATGAGCTCTGGGTTTTGGAAATGGCACTGACTGTGAACAAGCAAGACAGGAATCTGCAGTCGGCAGAGAAAATGTGCGATTGATTCAGTCCGGCTATAGATCCCCGAAGTTCTGTCTTTTAAACTGTCATGCATCGGGATAAAAATGCACAGACATTAGGGCTACGCTATCCTCTGCGCAATAATCCTTCAGTATATGGAATGAAACAACTGAGAAGCTTTTTGTGCATAAGGCATGATATTCATAATCTTACGGATCAATTTGTTTGTTCGCTATGGGACCTCTGTTTCTAGACTTTGTGGATAGCGAAATTTTAGCATGTTGCTGAAAAGCCCGATGCACATGCAGTGAGTGTAAACACAGCTGCACAGAGTAAAGTGCTTTATTTATTTTGTCATTATACATACAAGGGAGGAGGGTCCGTCCTGAGCCTCTGTGACCGTGCACACCGCCACTATGGGCCAAACTGACCTGGTCCCTAACACACACGCTTTTAGTTGTAGGGGAAACCGGAGCAAACTCCACACTAACCACTCAGCCACCGTGCTGCTGGCCTGGCTTAAACTTAAACTTCTTCATACTGTGGATGGTCAGATTGCAGCATACCCCTGCTCCTCTCACCTTTCTGATCTCCTGTGTTCTAGGTAAGTGTTTTTGGACTTTGAGTGTCTGACAGAAAAGCCTCCAAAAAGTCCATCCATTCGTTAACTGTGTCCTGTTTAGGTTCCCAGGAAGCCTGCAGCCTTCCCAGCTGTCACTGGGCAAGAGGCAGGGTAAATCCTGGACAGGTCACAAGTCTGTCTCAGGGCCAACACAGAGACATACACAGAAGGACAACATTTCACACACACATTCACACCTACAACTAAATTAGAGTCAGCAGTTAACCTAACAGGGGAATTCGAACCAGGAACTTTCTGGCTGTAAGGCGGCAGCACGAAGGACTTTAGATGTGAACAACTGTGGCAACGCAAGGATTCTCCCGCCATCCCCATTTTTAATCATCGCATCTCTCTCTCTCTCTCTCCATCCCTTTTCTTCCAGCCTGGCCATTAAGAATGATTATAAAGATGGAATAGAAAATTACACTTGACAGGTGTGTGTCAAACCCGCACATTGCCAAGCTGAAACACAGGGTTTCAGGGTTGCTCATCATAGTGCAGCATACTTTACAGTCATTTCTGGGTTACCACGCCACATCAGCTTTTGTTAGGCAGAAATGCATTTCAGTCTGTATGATTTAGTGCGATGTTGGTCGGTTTGGGGGGCTCAACTTAACTGCTTGCTTTGCTTGACTGACAGAGCTGATTGTGCAGGCACACAGGCATGTCCACACACACCAACACACACCACAGTGCACAGTTTGCTGCACAGTGCAGAGCAAACATTTCTGGATGAAAAGCTTGCACATATCTTCTCTCTCCAAAGCTTTGCAGATTGTGTTGATGGATGAAGAGCTCAGAGTGTAAAATACTCTTTAATCTGCCCTCCCTCACCGCCTTGCTCCTTCTTACCACTCTCCATCTTTTTCTTCACTTCTGTCTCCTTCGCTGCTGCTGCTTTATTTCCTCTCCTCGGGTGTTTCTGCTTACGACATTGCTTTTTCCTTTATTTCCAAATGCAACGCAGCTTCATTTTAGAGGTGACATGTAACATTTCAGACATATGGCTGCAGCTGTTTTCCACCCGGTCATATACTGTATGTTCCTGTGAACATGCAGTAGTTCTTCAGCAGGGAAAGATGATGAAAACAGGAGCAAGCGGGGGATAGGCAGAAACGGCGATTTTATATTTGTTAGCTAAAAATTCCATCACTATTCTAAAATACAGTTCAGTTAAATGGGGAATGAGGAGATAAATCCAGTGGTTTCTCAGAAAAAAATCCTTGGCATTGTCATCTTTTCTATCCCTCAATATCTCCCAAACATTCCTCCCTTTAGATTAGGCTCCTGCATCATCACTTCCCATGTCCGTGTCCCCTCCCACTTTCCTCCTTTCTACTCTTTCTGTCCCTCGCCACTTGCATCCCCCCCCCGCCTCACTTTCTCTGTCTTTCTGATTACTCCCAGCAGGCCTGAGCTACAGCATTTTCTCTGTAGTTGTTTTCTTCCATGAACGGACTGAGGAGGGAACGTTTCTCTCCCTCATTATCAAGCTAAAATAAAGCCAGAATAAAAGCTTCTGAATGCCACAGCATGTTGAACGAGCTGAACCTGGAAACAGCTCAGGTAAATGTAGGAGGAGGAACAGAGGCAGAGGGATAACGATGGACAGAGGCCAAGCCAAGTGACTAGACAGACATTATTGTAGGAAGATGGTCCACTGATATTGACTAAAAATGCTCAAAATATAGTCTGAAGGTGTGATTAAAGTTATAGAGAGGAACCATACTGGCAAATTAAAGATAAACTAGTATCATTTAATTCCATAGAGGATAAAAAGTCCTTCAACCTGAATGACCACATATATTTGTCTCTGCGCTCTCACAAAAGTGGTTTTTGAAAGAGGTCCTGTGCCAGTAGACCAGCACCTGCCATCTTTAATATTGGCATCAAAATGGCAACTGGTATCACGCGATTGTTTAAAGTAGCGTCAGATCACGTATGTAACATCATCTGGTTACAATAATGAGACTAGGAGTTGCTTCAAACTGGAGTCGAGCTCCAGTCTCAGAGAAACCAGTACCAGTAGATGGTAGTTGTTGGTTAAGAGTAGAGAAAGAAAGTCAAATAGTCAAATCTATTCAATATATAACTAAAGATGATTACACGATTTCAGTCAAGGTGTTTTTGAGATAAAGGTTTTCCTTATCAAAAAAGTTCATGCTGTCTGCTTTGTAAAAAGAAGCACAAGAGAGAGGGAGAGACTGTGTTGCCTTGAAGTGTTTGGGTTTAAATTCATCAGTGAGAATCGAGAGGCATTAGTCTGACTCAGTAGGACAGGGATTGAGACGGCAGGTGTAGAGATTGATGAAGAGGAGATTTAATTTGTGTTGTCCTGCTTGGGACCTGGCTCAATCACTATCCAGAAGACATGGTGTACTTGGCTGGCTCTTGCCGGACCCCCCCCCCCCCCAAACACACTCGCACACACACACACACACACACACACGCGCAATGACCACATGACGGCGCTGTGACTGCCAAGCTGAACACGTTTGGTGCCAGCAGTAGGTAGTGAGCCTGTGCAGGTAGCTGTGGGAGAGGGAGCCATCATCCAAAACAATTATCCCATTATTACCTCCACTTCGCCTTCAGATAAAAGCTTTGCTGCAGTCTGCCGCCTCCACAGACGGCCTTCTCCGTTTGTCAGGTTGGAGGTAATTACTGCTGTGGTTTGAAACCCTGCACAGCCTCCTGCTCCACATATTGTTCTTTCTTGTTTTGTGTGGATGACTAATAGCACGCTGATTGTAGGGAGCGTTTATAGCCGTCGACTACTCTCAGTTAAACACCTTCAGTGATGCGCACGCACGCACACACACACACACACGCAAATCTAAGGGAACAATGGTGGAGAAGAATCGATTTACTTTCAGCTCTACTATTACACTCTGAACCGTGTGTGCTGTTGAGGGAGAACATCAGAGGGAGCTGATTTTTTTTTTTTTTTTTTTTTTTTTTTTTTTTTTTTGCTGATGTGGGTGCAACAGCTTTTAAACTCCTCTGCTGTACTCGAGGTAGAGCAATTGGTACGAAAACACAGATGATAACGTATAGGGTAATCTTTTAAAAACCTTCTGCACATCAAGTGTTTTTGTGCCTTTGTGAAATACACCAGTTGTGTAAAAATAGCTGATCTATTTAAATGTAATATCGTCTACAAATTCATATCACCATGCGTGCCTCAAGTAGACCCCGATGACCACAGTTTACTCTAATCAAAGCATTCTTGTGATTATTTGATGGTAATGAAGCTGGGCTTCATGGGAGGTTGCCCTACTAACTGAGCCACACCTGCTCCTCATTCCTGTGGAAATGCAAATGTGAAACCTGTAGATGATGATGATGATGATGATGATGATGATGATGTTCCAGTGTAACGTATTTGAGTCGTATTTGTAACGTAAGTGCTGATGTTATATGGGTAAGGGAAACTTGCAAACACACACAAATCTTGGATTATCTAGAAAACAAGAATGTTTGTTTGTATAATATTAAAAGAAAATGGAATTCAAATAGGAGATTTCATTACAGTAGATCAGACACCACAATATACACAATGGCGACTTTAAACACCTTCATCTTTACATTTGCACCACAGGTTTGTCCATCTTCTTTCATGGCAGGAACATAATGTAAAAGGTGCACGAGGTGAACAGTTCTAAGCCATGTATGACTAAGGTTTAGACATTTCTACTTTTCAATTTCCCTTTATTCGTAGACCTGAGCTGACTTGACTGTAGTAGTAGTTTTACAAATATTATTATCTGCACTTCAGCTGTGGTTTTGCCCAGAGGCAGGATGAAAGTAATTGGTAAAAGCGGAGACTTTCTTGTGCTGTTCAGGGATTCAGCCTGGCAATGTTTTGTCCTCACTCTGGCTCCTCGTTGGCTTCTCTTAATCTTCCCTCACACCCGTCCCTCTCCGTCCTTCACCTTCTCTCCCTCTCTTCATCTGTCCGGCACACACACACACACACACACACTTGTTTGCTGTTTTGCCTTCTTTCATACATCTTGTTCTTTTTCCCTTCCTCTTCATCATTTCATCATGAGCCAACAATCGGCGTGCTCACACTTCTATCAGACCCGGTGCTGGGAAGCATTTTACAACACTTCTAAAGCAAACACGCTCACAGATCTTGTTATGCCAGCTCCTGTTGGCAGATATTCACAAACACCTTATTGTTCCAAATTGGCTTCTGATAAAATGAAGCAGCCAGATGTGATCCTAGATCCTAGAGCCTTGGCGTGCGCACACACACACTTGAAGCACACAAATGTCGCGTAGCTGACTGTCATTGTTAAATTATGAATTGTTTTAGTCTGCAGTCATTTCAGGGCTCAGCTGGATATCATTGTAGTATTGGCTTTTGTGTGAATGAGAAAATCATTTATCAGCGTAAAACAGACAGAAGGAGAATGTTGTTAACAGGCTGAAAATTGAACACTTTGTAAATCAAGACCAGCATACGCCTGCATGGTGCCACGCATGCTCCACTGAACCGTAAACCTCGTCCTAGTTAGGTCAGTCTGCCATCTCAAAGGCCACAAAGACGACAGACGTTTGAGATAAGGGTCCTCAGACAGTAAGACAGGCTGGACAGGCAGAGGACACCAGACATCACTGCCATTAGGGATGATTTGTTAGCTCAGATAGATCCTCTACTGTTCTACGTCTTGCTAGAGACCCCATAATAAGCAGCACCTCAAAGAACAGCTGCCTTTAATCACTGTCTACCTATTAATTTCAGCAGCAGTGAGAAAACAAACACACACACACACACACACACACAGAGATAATTTCTTACCTATTCAATATACTGTACGAGAAACACGTGCATAAAAAAAATTCGATCTGCATTCATAGAAGAAGAAGAAGAAGAACCCCAAATCCATCTAACACTGAGAAGAGGATGTTTCCAAACTCTATTACTGGCCCTAATAACTCAGATTTCCAGTTTTATAAAATATTTCTCACACTGTTAATGCAGTCTGACAGTCCTGAAAGACTGCATGGACAGTCTAAATAGTCCCAGTACCTCTTGTCCACTGAAATCCAAGCTTTGAGTGGAGGGGCATTTATTTTACTTTGATTATATTTATGTCAAAGGTTATTGTGTTAACCTGACCAAACAGAATATTACTGCCTGAGAATGCAGGGTCCGTCAAACCAGTGTTGAGTAACACTAGCTAACTAACACTCACCTCTGCTTTAACAACATATTTCTTGTCCTTCACCTTCCAGACGGCAACATTATTGACCCAAACACATTGAGAATACATGTAATTGGATGCCTCTAATGTATGGAATACATATGTTTTATGGAGCTTGTCGAACCTTTGTCTCTGGGGGAAAGGTGCTATGACCCGTCCAACCACTTGGTTTGCTGGATTTTAGAGGGGTCTGTTTTACTCCACAGCTCAGGAGGGGACCCACAGAAATGCATGATGTTTCAGAAATATCTTCACACATACAGTATATAAACATCTTTTTCTTTTATCACAACAAGGTCTTAGCCATTTTTAATTCAGCAATTATTGAATCAGGTACGAGATTTTCATTGTTTGGTTGGAAACTGTATGTGAAGGTAATTATAATCCATGTCTCTCATTGTGATAATTAGAATATCTCTAAAGGTTTTTAATGCATTCCAATAACATTTGGTGGGAAATTAGGCCATCGCCTGAAGAAAGTAATTAGTGTCTGTTGCTGGATTTAAAAGGATTTCTTTACATTGCAAGATGGGGCACGTGTTAAAATATTGAAGTGGTTTCTCATCAACTTCCGCAGTTATTGGAATGAAATACTGGCCACGATTCCTGTTGAGGCAGATTGTCGATCTGTTCTGTCCCAACAGAAATGGAGACGTTTCCATGTTGAAAATGGATAATCGCGCTGTACGACAGCGAGCAGTTATCGTGGTCCCTGTCTTCAACCGGAGTCCTTCACTCTGCGGCTGTTGTTTGGACAGCCTGAGTCATGGGGACAAGCAGGAGACAGACGGTCTGTGGATGAGACGTCTGCCTCGCCGCTTCTCACTTCTCTCGCTTTAACATCTGTCCTAGCAATCCATCCACCTCTCCGCATCACTCATGAGACTGTGATGGTATCACTGTCTGCATTTATTATTAGTGCCACTTGTCTGTCTGCTGTATTATCCATCCTCGTCTCTAATTAAAAGCTCTGTTACGTCGGAAAACTCATTCTGAACATTATTGTGCACTGACTGACATATTTGACGCCCCTCCTGTTCCGCTGGCTGTGAAATGGTAAATGAGTGAAGTGATATTCCAAGTGCATCCACAGCAGCTCAGAGGCTCTTCCCCATCATGTGTTTTACCCCTTAAGCTCTTCTCTTCAGGACAAATCCCCACTCTCCTCTCTCCCTACTCAATTAGATGCTTCTCCAAAATGTCTGTCTTATTTATTATTTCTCATATTTCTTCTCTGATCATCTCTCAAGTGATCTTTATTAGAGCAGAGCCCTCTGGTCATGAGTTTGCCAATTTAAAAGTCTGGATTTATGTCGGCTAATGCAGTATCTGAAGCTGTTGTGTTCGCTTTGGGTAAGAGCATCATAAAATCTAAAATATTACATTTATTGAAAATGTTATTTAACGTTAATTATTAGAATCTGCTACTAGTGCTGCATTTTATAATTTACTTTGACAAGATAAAGCATCAGTATTTGACATTGTTATTACATCAAACTTCTAAAGTCTAAAACATTTAGCTTAAAGAAGTACCAATAGTAAAAGTTATCTTTATGCACAAAAGCTTCACATCAGTGAATATGATATTATTGGACTTTAATGTTAGTAAATAAATGTGTTCATCACTTTAATATTTATTAATAATATTTTATCCTTTTGTTTTCGTTGATAACTTGTTTTGAATCTAACTGTACTTTAAGTACTCCTGGGTAGCTTGCGAATTTCACACTGTGCACCAGTAAAGTCTTATGATTACACTGCATTTGGTCTTTCCAAATGTTTTAAGGGGAAATTTTAAAATGTAGTGAGGTCAAAGTATCAATTAGCAGAAAATAAAAACAATCATATAGTGTGGTGAAAGACATCATAACTGATTAATTGGAGATTGTGTGTGTGTGTGTGTGTGTGTGTGTGTGTTGCCAAAAGGTAGAACTCCACTGTATCTGGTGAATCATGAGACAACCACTGCCATGAGGACAGAGACGTAATCCGAGCCACAGTCTCAATCCAATAGAAACTTTGTAGCTGGACTTTGATATCACAGTATCAGTGTAACTGATGGGACGAAAGCAGCGATCAGAAATGTGAAACGGACTCACTCAAGGCTTTCAAATGTGCTCCTACTAAATACTGACTCAAGCAAGGAAAAGCTCCGTGTTTTATAGTTTGTTTTTAATCACTAGATCACTTGAGAGCATTTTTTCTGTGCGTGCACACGTGCACAGACATATACGCCTATTGTACATGGTATACATATGCAGGAACATGGAGAACACCCAGGAGACTGTGAGCTGGGGAGACATTAGAGTAATGAACCTTGTCTTGTGATGTAAACAAATGTTTGGAGGTGTGTGTGTGTGTGTGTGTGTGTGTGAGAGGAGGTGGATCCTATCGTTAATTATATCTCCTCACTTGAAACATCTTCATCTAGCAGAGTAGGGGCTAATGAACAAATCCAAACCAGATGTTTAGTGTCTCCTATGAGACTGATCACTGATTCACAATTAGTATCTGTGTGTGTGTGCGTGTGTGTGTGTGTGTGTGTGTGTGTGTGGTCTTTACTGATGGGTGTCATTTCTTACAGAGCACATGTTTTACAGGCATGAGGCTACAGTACAGCAGGTGTCAAACTCTTACTTTAAGAACCTAGTTACAGGAATAGCTGTTATCCAGGCTGCAAACACAACATGTGCTGTTTGTCCACTTCATGTCTGTGTCTCTTTCACACTTTCTGTCACCTGGCATTTCAAACACACTTGCCACTGGATTTGGAGTCTATTCCCAAGAGCATATTCTCCTTCGAGCAGCAACTCTAACCAATAAGACTGAGCTCCAACACACCCTTTGAAGTTTTGTCTCCATAGAGACCCCGTTTAATTGGGATACATTAGCATAATTAGCATCCATCTCCTGGTGCACATGCTCTGTCTCATTCAGTACTACGCTTGTGGATCCTCTGTGCATGTGGGAGAAAGACTTTTGAGGCCCTCTATGTGCGCACACACACACACACGCGCGCGCACACGCACACAGAGAAAATACCTTTTCCAGGTTTTCCAGTGCAGTCAGACCCTCTCACTTTAGATTTAGCTTCATGTAGTAACTGAATCATTATTCCTGTAAATAAAAAGCCTGTTGTTCATTTAAGCAGGAAACGCAACATTATTTATTAAAGGCAGTTTAAAATCCTAACTTTAAAAAGTACTTAATCATCACACACACCTGTGTGTATTTGATGCCACTTGTAGCTGAAGAAAGAGCAGCTTTAGGCTTGAATCCTTGTGCTCTTGTGATAACAATATAAAAGCACGTTTTTGCAGTGGGAGCAAGGAACAGCATTGTTTTTGAACTGCTTGATTGATTTATTTTTATTCTTTTGGTTTTTGATTGAGCACCTGGATGAATTTTTGTTTCCTGGACATTGATATAATCCTGACTCACATGAATATACATGTCTGCACTGATCACACAAACATAGGCCAAGTTACAACCACTATTCAGCACTATTGTCTAGATTTAAATCATTCACGATACTGTTAGAAACCGGCCATTTGTTTTCCTTGAGTTGAATAATATCGCTGTGACTATTGAAACCTGAACATTTGAAAAATGCCTGTAAACTGCATATATAAGGAGGTTACACATGCAGTGTTTGCACTTCCCGTGGGCAGTTTCTGGCTGCTTTTTATGTCCCCTTTCATTTGAACGACACAATCTGTAGGATGCAGAGCTCTCACTTTGTTCACTTGGCAAAAAGAAAATTCAGCAACTCTTACCGTGCTTCTATTGAGGCAGCTGCAAAGGACATTCAAGTACAAAGTGTTTCTAACTTCTCCGCCTCTGGATGTGCACAGTCAGAGGAAGCGGGACGTTGGATGTGTTCATACCAGACAGAATTTAGATTTTTCTGTATTTGTGACTGAAGTATGTGACAAAGACGCTTTAATATCATTTAGTTTGGTAATAAGGGCTGCTATCGTAGACACACACATGTGCTCCACCTTTACCGAGTAAGTTGTTTTCTTTTTTGGATCCAGACGACCTTGATATGAAATGGTGGATCTATAATGAAATGCAGTCACATACACAGAAAAACAGCCTGGGCACTGTAGACGTACCCACTGAGCACATGTTCTATTCATTTTTGAATTTGATTAATTTCTCTCCCTGCAAAGCTCGGAGGGGGACGTGCTCTTGTGTGCAGACCTGAGCTAACCTGAGATCAGTGCAAAGTCTGAGAGGGTTTTCTCCGGTTGGCAGTTTAACGGTCTGTGTTTTCCCCCCCGAGATGCAACTGTGCAGTGTTTTGCACTTTGTTGCCGCAGCCCTGTAGCTGTGTTTGTGTGAACCGGATACCCAGTCCTCAAGGGCCCCAAATCCCTGGACATGGTCTCTTTGACATCCATTTGCCCCATCTGAAACTCTGCTCTGAGTTAACCCTTCCTCCAAACCATCTCTGGTTTGAGAGTTGTCTTTGTTCAACTTACTATCAACAAAGAAGTCTTTGAGGACATCATCATCATCATCACCAACAACAATAACACCAGCTGATGGTTTCATCATGGCCAGCAATAAATGTTTCCCAAGCTGAACCTCGTCCACCGTGACACCACCAGGGAACGGATGTGTAAAATGTGCATATGCCTAGAAAATGTGCATAATCTTTTTACCACGCATAACGAAGGGGAAAAAGTGTGCACCTCACCCACACATCAGGTTGGAAAGCAGAAGGCCGCGAGTTCGAATCCCACCCCACCAGGTGGGGAGTAGACATTCCACTGTGACGACCCCTGAAGGGAGAAGCAAACAGCCGTTGCATATTTCTGTCTCTGTGCGTACTCAAAGTTTTAACCATGAATCTAGAGAGTTGTATGCATCTGGGCCCAGGTGTTGGCAGATATGTGTAAATAAAAACAAGTCAGAATTGCTTCATTTCCCTCTTCTAGGAATATAAAAATAGAAAAAAAAATCTTTTGCATGTAGCATTCTGTTAGAATATGAAGTGCATCTACTCAAATATTGTACCCAAGTATTTTCAGGGTCTTGTATTTCATATTTCATGCCAATATTGCTACTACACTGCATTCAATTGCTGTAAGCTTGTAAAAAGCGTTGCATTAACATGAAATTGTTCGAGTATTTTTACGCTGTAGCACTGATACCTTTTACATACATGACCTAAATACCTTTTCCACCTTTCTGGACCAATGCTGTCAAACTGCTTCAGTATTTGATTTTCAAATATCACCAAGCTGCCTTGAAGCATTAATGCAGTAATCCGTTTATTTTGGGGGGCATAATTTGCCTAATGCCCTTATCCACACCTGCACACTTATATTCCACGTACAGGGACAGAGTGGGTAAGGGGCTTGGTGTTTTTCTCAAGGACACGTAGCACTAAAACACGTGACCTTTTCAGTTATCATGTCTAGTTACCAACAGGCATCGTCTGATCCACTTCAATAATTTCAAAACTGCCTCAACAGAATAAGAGGAAAATTTAATTCACATTTTTTGTGATTAATTGTAAATTCCAGTAGGACATGCTTCTGTCTCGAGTGTTGAATTTTGATCTGCATATGCATATATAGATTTGGCTCAAGGGGGGGGAAAGGAAGTTTATTTTAACTTTTGTCACATAATTTCAGTTTTCTATGCTAAATATTAACAGCAAAAAAACAAAAAAAAAGTAATTCAATACCAACATTGGGAATTGGGTACGATACTGTCATTCTGTACTCACATTTGTACTTCTTTATACTGCACTTACTATCTCATGAACATCTGCGAGTGGATTTAGAGCTGTTGTAGGATAACCGATGAAGAATGCAAATCCCTGTTCTGCTTTGTCTTAAGGTCCACTTTCTCAAGATTGTGCTAAATGTTTGATATTTGTAACTGACGTCAGCGACAGCCGAGGGACATCTACATTAACGACAGCTTTAACTTAGGTTTGCTGTGTTAGTTATTTGACCTCCATATTCCTCTGTAGACTCTACAGCCAGTGTTGTTCATGACCTCAAATCTGTGCTTCGTACATCTTTTTTCTTTTCCTTTGGTTATTTTCAGCAAAAACTGCTCAATTTATAAAACCTCAGCCGTTGCCATACTTGTTTTGGCATATGAAAACACAAGAATTTTCATTTTTTTTTTGGTTTGTTTACCTCAGAGCTTCCAGTGGGAACGTGTGTGTGTGTGTGTGTGTGTGTGTGTGTTTGTGTGTGGTCCTAGACTAGACACTGCACATCTTTGACCGATAGTGGAAACTGTGAACTGTCCAGTCTTCAGGTGTGTCCCCACTACCATTTGGACCGCAATGTCTGTCATCAGTTCCACTGTGAAGCGGAACTTGTAGTGTCAAAGTCATTCTAGAAGCGAAACAAACTAGTTTTTGGATTAGTACTCAGGATCTGCAAATACTCAAATGCAGGTTCTGGTACTCGGTTTGCGAAAAAGTGGCACTGGGACGTCACTAGTTAACATTCAGTCATTTTCTACTTTGTGTTCCACTGCTACTCGTTTATTGCGTAACTAAAATGAAATACTATGTCACTGAAAAACAACTCATTTGCAGAATGTCACTTGGTGATCAGACACAGTTTGAATACCAGCTTATCAAAATTGCATTATTTTTCTGTGGAAAGTCATAATATTTTGTAACGATGACTAAACTATAAAACTTGCCGACTTGTAATAACCCCCAGTTTATGTTTATAAGGGAGCACTGCTTTTCCCTCACTGTTGGGTGCTGACTGTAGTGGACACACAGTCTAATGACTTTTCCTGGAATGTGACCTTTTCAGCTTTGTAAATGTCTTTTTCGGGAAAGGCTCTCTCTCAATTCTAGCTCACCCTGTCACAAAGCCAAATAATTTCATTAATCAACAAACTTCCCTAAAGGCATTAGAGATTGTCGCGGCCGAGATAAAATGTATTTAGCATTGGAAGTCGTCTCGTTTGATATTAACACCTCCTCGCGTCGCTTGGCGTATCTTGCATCTGCAGCACAGGGCTTTGGTGTGGAATACAACAAAGGAGCAGAAAATAATCTACGAAACACTGATGGACTTTGTTTCCTTTGTGCTGCTATTAGAAAGCGTCAGAGGGGCATGAAGATGAATGGAAAAATACTTGTTTATGCCTCTTTTATTGGTGTATCGATTGATCCGTTAACTGATATCTCATTGTGTTTGCTGCCCACCTGCCTGATTCTGTCTCTCTTCCACCTGCTTCCGAGCGAGGGAACCAGATTCTCCATCTGCCCGTGCATCACTATCGCTCGCTCTCTGACTGCCTTTTCACTTGCTGCTTCATTGTTTCTGTCATCACCTCCTTTATTTCTCACTTTGCTCCCTCTGTCACTCTGCTATCTGGTTTTTATCAGGGTCATTTTTTTTTTCTCTCGCGTTCCTCTCGTCACACACCCGCCCTCTCGAAACGCACCCTTGCATATTCTCCTCCTTTCCTCGAGTGTATGCGAGGAGGTGTCTGCTACCTCCATATGGCCTGTCAAGTTCCAGCAGCGAGAGTGTGGGTGGTGCATTGCATTCTATCATAGCATTAAAAAAGAAGAGAAATCAGAAGTCGAACGGCATTGAAGTAGGCTGTGAAAATGCATTTCCATTAAAGAAACTGCCTTTGAACTAACGATGCCCCCTGCAGCCTTAAATAAGACTAAACAGAAATGTATTTCACAGAAAATATCGGTGTTATAAATCAATTGCAGTAACTATCACAATGCAGAGAGTCAGTATTAGAGAAAATAAGCAGGTTGTGTGTGTGTGTGTGTGTGTGTGTGTGTGTGTGTGTGTGATGAAAAATGTGGGTAAACATAAACAGAAGGTGGATGCTTAATCTTCAGACAGATATGAGAAAGCTGGGGAACAGAGGAACAATCCTGCTGCATCTTTTATAATCTGGTTCGATTGTTTGTCTTCCTCCATGATGCACAGCTGTCTGCAGCCGCAGCTGCCTTTTGTTTCGCTGATAGGACGCTGTGATGCATCACGACATTTCAATTTGGAGATTAGGATGTGAGTTTACGGTCACGGGGACTTTTGCCTTTAAACCATTAGGGCACTAGTGGGGCAAAGTTGTCCAGTTTTTAAATTTAAAGCGTTTAATTCAGCAGTTTTTATATTAGGATGTAAATGGCAATGTTGAAACTTCTTACAGACAGTTTTGGATACATTCGATGTTAAATGATTAGACAGAACTTTGGTTTGTAGAATTTGAGTTTCTTTTCAAAAGCTCTTGAGTAAAAGTTAACCTTTTGAGAAATGTACCAAGCGCCGACCAAGCTAAAAACGATTGATGCCAGTCACATGACTACACGTGTCTAGCTAACTTAGCTTAGCATAATCCCCGGGACAAAGTGAAATAACTGGTTTACTTGTGTTTAAAAAAAAAAACTAATAGGTGACAACAGGAGGTTACTGTATGTGCAGAACAATGTCTTGGCGAGGACTAGTAATATGTTAAGTCTCCTCACATTACCTGGCAACTGGTCCTGGCCATAAAAACTAAATAGTGTCCGTCTCCCGATTTGTAATAACTCTAGTATTGTAATTATATTTCCAAAACAATTTCTTGAAGTTCTTGTAAGGCAGAGTATCTTTTTATGTGATTATGTTTGTGCGTTTTGTGATCTAATCATTGAATAAAACCCACATAACATAATAGAAATACAAAAGTGTGTAGGTGTTTCCAGACATTGTATATGCAAGATGATATATATGTACAGAGGGAAGGCAAAACTGACAATGTGCATGTTCAGCATCAGTACTTAAATGCAAACCTTTTTTTTTTTCCATGTTAATAAAAACCTGGGCTTTCCATCCACCCTGGATGGATTGGGTGAATTACAGCACAGCGGGCACAGTTACCTGCCATGAATCTTTACTGATGGAGCCAATCGTTAAGGACACGCCGTTTTTTTATCCAAATTATAGCAGCATGCTGCGTGTCTACCTGCCGTCAAGAAGAACAAACACCTGCCTGTTATCTTCGTCGCACAGCAAACGGGATGATGGTTGTGTCAGCGGCGATAGTCCTGAGACAAACTGGAACGCAAATGACAAAACAACTACATCGACCGCATTTGACAGAAAACAGGCTGATTGGTGATGTGGGCGGGAGACGCTGCAATGCTGGGAGACCTCAGAACCTTGTATTAACCAGAAAAGCTTTTTTTTCCTCTACCATTTTCTTCTTCTCTGTTCTCTGTATCTGCTTCCTTTGGCACAGATTCGGCTGACGATATTGCGTCAGGCCAGTAGATTCTGGCAGATAAAAGTATGAACCCACTTCAGGCATGAGCTGTAGCGTTGCCTTGACGACCTCCTAAGGTTTACTGCAGAGTTCAGCCAGATTATGAATAATGGAGAAAGGTCAGGATTGATTTTTAATGGCTTCATACACCACATGGTTGCATCAACGGGGATTTCAGAGCGATCATTTATATTACAAAGGTCGGAGAATGCTTAAACTGTTGCTCTGACTGCTGCAGCTGCTGTGCAGAATCTACAATTAAAGTGTCATCTGACGTTAACACTTAGGCTACACACTGTCAGGGTTAATCCCACTAATCTGTGTCATGTACTGTATGTGCAATGTCGTGAGTTGATTTTAGGCATCATTTAAGTGTAGTCAGATAATATATTCTGTTGGGAGCAGTTTCAGTAAGTAAATAATCTGTCAAATGACTATTTAAGTGTCTGATAAATAACTCAAATGCACATATAATAAATGAGCAAATCTCTTCCTTGTTTCATGTTTCCGAGCGTCTGAGCAAAGTTGTCTCTGCGTGCACGAAACACTCATTGTGCACCGTGATTTAAGGAGCTTTACAGTAATCCCTCGTCCTAATAAGCTGCTTTATGTACACTGCTATTCAAATGGGGGTCATTGTGGGTCTTAATCACTCATTCCACGCCTATTGCGCCTACGAAAGGCAGGTCGCTGGGACTATAAATGTGTCCTTTTAACGTAATTTATTAGGAGTATCAGCAGCGAGAGTTGCCCCCCCCCCCCCCCCCCCACCACCAAGTTGAAATCAAGTAAACAGTCACTTAGCTTGCGTGTTCCTGTCCAGCCCCATAACGCTGATGGAGAATAATGATCACACCCATGTGTAATTGCTCTGACATCTTGCAGTGACAGATCGCATAGAGGGCGGTAATTCAGCAGTGGCTTTGACGCTGGCCTCTGAGTAGCAATGGAAACAGAAAATTATAGATATTTGGCCAGTATGAAAGGTTGTTTTTTTTTTTTTTTTTAAACTCACTCACTGGGGTAATATTTATTTATTTTTATTTTGCATATTTTATGTTGTTTTAGTGTGGAGGGAAAGAAGACACATTTACATATGTACTGTGGGACTATTCATGTGCCACTATACCCACAGTGGGGTTTGGACTTTTTTTTTTTTTTTTTACACAATACCATCCTAAATGCAGATATCCTTGGCACCTGATTTGCATAATTCTAATTAAATGCTTGTTCTGAAGCAGCCAATCAGGAAGTAAAGTAGAAGGTAGGAGGAAAAGCGTCTTATTATATGTTAATCTGCTTTACTACAACATTGTCTGCCCTGACAGGGAAATGCATATTTTAAAGCTCAAACTAAACAGAGGTATTCGTATGCAAAAATGAATGTTTCATTTCCATCATTTTAGATTAACTCTGCTTATGGCCGCTATTTAGCGATTTCTTTCACTGCAGATGTTTTGTGATTCTTTACAAATGCTTGTCCAAACAAATAGTGATACCATTTCACAGCTCCTTGTTTTAAAAACTGACCAGAACATTTTAGTTTGTTCCACATTTGTTTTTGTTTTTTATAATACTGTGTATTTGTTAGATCAGGGATTGAGTGGCTTAATTTGCACAGAGCTGCTTGCAGATTGCGAACTTCTACTTTATAAATGTGTTTGCCACTTTTTTTACTTACAGCAAGAGAAGGAAGAGATTTTTTTTTTTTCTGCTGTTCTGGCAGTAAACAGCTGGAAGCATTTAAAAAGTAGATGGAGACTTAATTGACTGTCAGATCACTTGAGTTAGCAAGAGCAATCAGTACAGGTTTGGCAGCAGCAAGGCTTCTGATTGGTTCATGTGGCTGATTAAAAAACAGGATGCCGAAATCAACATGTTGATCTTCATTATCAGATATTATAATAAACGATTTATTTTTAACCAAATTGACAAATATGGGATAAAAGCACATTTTTAGCACGAGTCATTTTTGACCCACTTATGGAAGAGTGTAGGATAAAGGCACTTGTGCATCTAAGGGTTATATTGAACGGAACTTATGTTTAATCTACTGTATTTAGTCATAAATACATGTCTGACGTGAATGCAACCTATTAGAGTCAAGGGTCTTTGTACGCCGTAGAAAATATGAAACAGATAAATCTTGCATTGTGTTACAACAGATACATTATCTTGTAATTCTGTTTTACATCACCCGCACATCACCTGTCATATTTATCCATCCCCAGCATCACGGTGTCCGTGGAAACAAGGTAGTTTCCAACAGTGGCACAAAAGGGGCCATTACACAACAGGATCACCTTGCCCTGAGGAACCGTTGACCTCACTCAGAACCATCTTACCATTTATTATGAACACACACACACACACACACACACACACACACACACACACACACACACACACAGTAGTGTGAACAATCTATCTCTGCTAACCCTAAACCTGCCTCACATGTATAAGCTACACACACAAAATATTCATTCACACACACTGACCGGCATTTGCCCTCCCTCCAGGTGACAATTCTGATCATCCTGGCCCTGGCCTTCCTCGCCTGCATCGTGTTCCTGGTTGTTTATAAAGCCTTCACCTATGACCATGCCTGCCCAGATGGATTCATTTATAAGGTAAGACCCTTAAGTCAGCCCATATTTCATTTTATAGCTTTACAACTCATCCACACTATCCCCAGCCGGGTGGCTAAGAGGGCAGGTGGGCAGTGCAGCTGGTTGAAGGTTCAGCATTTCTGCTTGAACAGTGATGTAATAGTTATTCAGTTAACAATTGTTGCTGCTTAACGCTTTTCTGCTAATTAAATAATTCATAAACCAGTTATTTAATTAACAACCAAAATGAGGCTGCCATGTTGGCAAATCATCAGTGTCTTTGTGCAAGTTGCAAAATCCTCTTTGTCCTTCACCATCTCCCTCTCCACTTTCCTTGTCATCTAAAAAAAGAATCAAAGGTGAGTGCACCACCGTGTCTCCTTAGGGAGAAAAAAAAAATCCCCTGTCCTACTTTCACTAATTTCTGAGGTCATGTTACAGAGAGAAGTTAACAAAGCTTATTAAATGGACAATCATCCGTCAGTAATATCAGGGATTTTGTTATGACCAGTGTTAATTTTAGGCTTTTGTTCCATGACACAGACGCCAAAAGACAGACTCTATTGAGGCCGATCTAATATGCCATTAGATGGGAATTAGACAAATTAGCCTTACTGCCGATTTTACAATAATTGCCACATTATTATCACTGACTCCAGATCCGTGTGGCTGAGTGCGTAACGGATGCTGCCTCACACGGCCACTGTCGGCCAACAAACTGCTGTTCAGATATTCAGTGAACGTTTAACTTTTCCGTAAGTGCAGCACCTTGTGTTTCGCAGTATCCTGTCCTCTCCACCTTTCATTACTTCACTGCACTGCACTTTGCTTTGTGAGAGGTCACCTTGGAAGTCTGTGTCTCTGAGCAAATCTGGTCCTGTAGGTGGAATAAATCTAGATTCAGGCCTACAGCCTCTGCAGGGGCTCTGACTGCACTGTACAGAGGCATTATTAGGAGCGTCACAATGCAAAGCGTATACACTACAAGGTTGCAAATATTTATACACGCTTGAGTACATTTAAATGCCGTCTGAACATAAAGTTATATTCATGTACTTTAACTCAAGTACAGTATTATAACTTGTGAATAATGATCCCTTTTATTGTTGATGTTACACATTTTTACAATCAGCTCCTTCTTTCTCTTCCTTACTCCCACTAATAAAAACTAACAAGTGAAAGCAATCTTCTTATCAGACCTTTAAAACGTAATGGGTCTTAATGACGTTTTAAAGCATAACAGAGAAAAAAAAAAAACTTTCCTGGCAGTTTGTGTGTGTTTGCTCAATCCTAAAAGCTTTTTTGCTTTCCTCACTTTAACACTAACTTAGCAACTTACTGCACATGAAGAAAAAGCAAACTTATTTTAGCTTTTTTTTTTTTTTTTGCAAATCTTAATGTGGTACCTGGACTTATGTAAGTTTATTGTTTGTTTGTTTTTCTTCAACAATTGTGAAATGGAACAATTATTTTCAAAGTTGCAACTTGACTGTGCAATTTTAAAATTACAATTATTAATGACTTTGGAACCTATTGTAACTACTGTACTTGACTAGTAGTTCGTAACAAGCTGTAGTGAGTGATGATCTAAATGGTCAGTAACTGTTTGTAACCTTATTTACTGAAAAAACTTAGTTCATGCTGTCTGTACCACTGACACCCGCCACTTTACGTCTGTGTGTGTGTCATGACTGACTGCTTCATGTTGCCTTGGCAACTTTATAGGTTCAGAGAAAGGTCATGGTTTAGACTAAAATAAGTTTGTTAAAATGTCAGAGGACCCTTATTTAAAGCATTATTTATAGCATTAGAGCCTGTTTGCAGCTGTCAACAACCTTAATTGGGGGTCAATCTGTCATTTTAACCAACATTTTTACTACCATTATTATGGGCCCAACAGATCACCACCTTTGACAGTTATTATTCTCCACATACATACATCTACCTCACAATTCCACCTTGATGGCTCATTGATGCTACATGCTGCACCAGTAATACCAAGAAAGCTGAAAAATGTCCTGAATCTCTTTCTCCCTCTCAGCACAAGCGGTGTATCCCAGCCTCTCTGGAGGCCTACTACGCTGCCCAGGATACCAACGCCAGGGGCCGCTTCTACACAGTGATCAGCCACTACAGCATGGCTAAGCAGACCACCTCGCACTCCGTCTCCCCCTGGCTGCCAGGAGGGGTAGGGGGGCAGCAGCACGACCCTAAACCCCCGAGCGGCGAGGCCCACTGAGTTATCCGAAGGGTCAAAGGGTGATGTAAACATAGAGAGGCACATGCAGACATAAGGAAAACATACAAACAGAGGACACACACACGTAGGATGATACTTAGAAATTTAGACAAAAGGCAGCAGCTACATATATAACGCCAATATAGAGTGAAAACATGCATGCAGACATTAAAACACATGAGCACATGCTAGGCCATATTCTGATTTACCTTGTCTGCCAATTTATGTGCTCCCGCTCTTATCGAAAGGCATTTCCCATTGATCGATTGCTCTTTTGGGATGATCATCATCTGCTGATACACACTCTCACATAACACACACACACACACACACACACACACACACACACGCGCACGGAGTCTGCTCTTATTACCATGTTTACTCCCTTCCTCTAATTTATTATTTATCGACTGTCATGGCATATTTTATTTTTTACTGTAATGTTTGAATATTTTGTATGTGATTACCAGGCAACTCTTTGTACAAAAGCATGAGTCAGTGCTGAATTTCACTTTTCCTCACTGGGAGACTCTTTGGAGTTTTTAGTTAGTTTTTTTGGTTTTTTTCCCCCCCAAGTGTGTATACTGTAATTATATGTATATTCATTCACTGCCCTTTGTTGTTGTTCGCCTCTCTTGTCCAAACTGTGTAACCTCAGGCAAGTTTGTCGAACAACACAAACACACATTCACACACACACACACACACACACACCCAGAGATCTTGTCACATTAACACAAAATATGTCAGTAAAGTCTTGTACTGCTGTGTCACATTTTTAAATGCAACATTTCAGTTGTGAGGAAGGCTCGTTACCCCGTCCATATCCACAACAGGTCCTGGGTCCACTGAATGAATTTATCCATTGTTGCTGTTTGATAGCTCATATACAGTGACATTGTCAATGTGCAGTGCTATACATTTTAAATCCCCTAGTGACCCAAGCTGTACATACTGTGCGTTCAGGGTAGTTTTATGTGTGTGTGCATTATAGTAGCTTCTTTTTCCTATTTTCACAAACCTACAATTCTTTTATGCGATTCAGTTACTATTGCTTCTACTGCCGGACTTGTAGCCCCATTAAATGCCATCTTGCAGGTAGGAAAGGAAGTACCCTGCACATCGCCATTTCTTGCCAAAAGTCTTTGTTTTCTGCTGTGTTTGGCCTTCAACTGCAGCTGTACAGTTTCTTTCCTTCCTTCCATTTTAATGTCAAAGTCAAAGAGCGCGTTTATGGGATATTGTGATGTTGTTAGTTGATATGTAGCGATACCTGGTGTAATTTATCAGTGTGCATCTTTGTCCCTCTTCTCTTGGTTCAAATTCAAAATAAAACAAGCTGTGACCTGTGCTGAGTGTGTCTGTCACTCCCACTTAACACTGTGTGTCTTTAGCACTCACGCAGCAACTAATAAAGCCCCTAAGCATTGAAATGTGAATAGCGGAGACGTTATTTTTACACAGCACGTTATGCTACTCAGATGCTCACGCTCCTACTGAAATCCATCATTTACCAGATACCTTATGCATACTGCTGTTCATGTCTGAAACTAACCAGAGCTGCAGAGAGCGGATTTGTAGGTTGTAATAATGAGCACCAGTGATCGACAGCAAAAAGTACCAGAAGGAAATCTGTATCTGAAAAGGCTACGTGATAATTCATCTACAGAGTCCTCTGCGACTGGCAGACACAACCTGTGTTTTTTTTTTTTGTATATGCAGCACTAACAAGTGTCCTCAATGAGTGATGTGAATAGCTGCTTTTTCCCCAATTAGACGCCTGTATTCTGACGAGTCCGTCTGCTGCCTGTGTTTTCCCCATCGTAGAGTGAAACAGGCGCTGAATACGTTTCAGTTTTTAGAGCGAGAGAGTAGAAAATTGGTGAGCTGAAAAAGACTTACTTTTAATAACTATAAATGTGTGTGTACACTTGTTTAGTTGGCATCAAATAGCTGTAAACAAAGTCAATCAGTGAAATAAAAAAGATTGACGCTCACCCACCATGTTGCAGATTCCAACAGATAGTATAGCAGTGTTAGTAGTTTCTGACCTTGTGGTACAGAATTGCTAGCAGTTTCATTTAATTAACTCTGATATTTTGTATCTACATGTAGAAGGGAACCATGTCGAAAACGTAGTATCTAAAAATGAGGATTTATGTATTAGGCCAAACTGAAACAATATTTGGGTTGAGTTCACATAGTCTACACTGCAGGCCACACAAGTGGTCTATACTTTTGTGAGCTTATATAATTGTGGTCTGCTATGACTGTGTCACTATGCAATTGCACTGCCAAATCGCTGAAACCTACTGAATTTACTGTGGTGAAGAAAACAGAGAAGAGAAGATGGTCCGTACGACCACTGACCTGCCTGAGCTAAAACGACAAAGTGGAGCATTCTCAGTTGTTGCACTTTGCGTTGCCACAACTTATATTTTGGTTATTTTCTTGGGTGGTGCACATCGAACAGTGGCACTTGGTGTGGTCTAGGGTGCCAGCTAGGCAGCATCTTACCTAATCGATGGCTAAACTCAACAATATTGGGTCACCGTTGTGAAAGGAAGGATCTTTTTATGGGGGTATTGGAACATAAAAACTAAAAAAAATGTAAGCTGCTCTATATGTGCTATTATTAAATATTGTAGTTAGTCTTTATTTGTTCCATAATCAGTTTATTACACCTCCATGGAGAGATGTTTATTCTTTCCTCTATTGCCTTTTCTGTTGTAGCAGTAACATTACGGTCATGTGATGCTTGCTCCTGTGGGTTGGAGATATTAAAGGAATCCATTATCGAATTATTCCCTTTTATTGCATATTAACACCAACAAACAGTAGCTACAGGTACATAACAACCTTTTACATACTGTTAAATAAAATGAACTGAGAAATTGTTAAAGCCTAAAATATGTGTACTCAAAACAGTAAAAATTAATTTCTGAATTATTATTGGATATACTGTAAGATACAGTTCTCATGTATTCAAGTTGCTAATGCTGACTTTTCCCCTAACACTTCTGCTCATTTAAAGGTACAAATACAGGATTACGCACTGGATCTATGAGGGGAAAATGAAAGAATGTTGATGTAAAATGAAGGCAGATATAGTAGGATTTGCCATTAGTGTTGGTTCATCTTATAAAGGAACAGCAGCAAATTCCATTCTATGACTGTTAACATGCTCTACAGTCGGTGCTTTTCATTATCATTCACGACATCCTAACTGTGTCTACACTAGTGGCTTTGTGACAGTATTGGCATGCTAACATACTTAATGTATGACAATACAAATGTGTTAATGTACAGCAGGTGTGATGTCGATGGAAACCTAAACCAAATGTCAAGTATTGGACTTTTGACATCATATTGCCACAATTGGTCAGGGACAAGAGATAGTGTTGATGCTAATGTAGATGATAACAAAATGCGATTTCCATTTTCTTTACTCCCACATGGGTTGCACAACCGAACTGACTCAGAGTCTGTACAAAACGGACAGATGGTTGTTTATGCAGCGCTTACACAACTCCAACACAAGGCTGACATGTTGTGAAGCAGGACATCAGGTGAACAGAAGCAGCCGGTGCCACAGTGTTACATAGCTGTTCTGCCCTGTGACTGAAATGAAGCTGTGTAGCACACGTGGATGGCTTTTAACCGCCTCGGGTCAGGCCCATTGCTTCTCTTCACATTGCAGACCCATACAATCCTCAACAATATTGGAGCATTCATTTGAAGGACCTAATGGCCCTGATAACGTAAAAGGGACAATTGGCAATCAGATGTGGAATGAACAGTGGCTTAATCTTCTCTCTGGCTCTCTAATTATAACAGTAAATAGCTTCCAGTGGTATAATTCATGCTAAATTCTTTCCTGCGCAGGATATTAGATATTGATGTGAAGAAGCACTGATTGTTGCAGACAGGTCATTGATGTTTTCCCCAAAGTAGTACGTGCTGGAGTACGTGAGGGGAAAAAGGTAGGAGAACGAGAAGAACGGCTCAGTGTTGATTGGCACACTGGGAAATTAAGCCTGACATCTGGAAATGAACAGCCACACATGTCCATCCTGCTATAACCCAACAGAGTGATGACAGCTGATCTTTTGTATAGCTTTATATTCAGAGTATCTCACGCCACAGGTTTTTCCTCTTCACTCACATTTTGTCTCCATTGTTTCATATATTCGAGCCCTGTGTCTGTGCCTGTCTCTTTGTTTCAACGCATCCTCCATTTCTGTCATCTCCCATTTCCCCTCAGCGCTCGGCTCCTTTTTGGTTTGACTTATTGTGAAGGTTTAGAAAAACCTCTCATTCAGTACAATTGTTGGAACCAAAGAACCCATTGAGTGATACGCTAGTGTTTTAGGGTCTGTCTTTTATGTTTACGTGACAATCGACTGAGCATGAGGACAGAAAGAAAAAGGAAAAAGAGTGTGTGGGGAGTAACAACCGCAGCTCTAAAGGCCGTGCACGTTTTAATTTATAGGGAAAAGGTTATCAGCTGCAGCTTCTGTGGCCACTAAAAATGTTATTGGCGGGACTGAAACACTTGCCAGCGATTGATTTGTGCACAACAAAACAACTCTGACATCCAAACCGAAATGATATAAAATCAACACACTTTCCTGAATACTGTGGTTGTTGTGGTGTTTTAACTAGTTGCACTGATAAGAGTGCGATCAAATTCAAGGACCACATCTGCTCCATCTCGGAGACACCTGGAGGGAACCTTGGACTTGTGAATGAACTGAGTAGCATACAAAATGGGGACAGACATGCGTGGAAATGGCAACTTGTCTAGTTGGCAGGGGCATATAACCATGGGGGATTAGTATTACTTTGTATCGTAATAAAGAAACACACAAAGTGACATCTTTAACAAAAGTGCTTTTGCTGCCTCAAGCACACATGGAAATTTAACCTTTAATGCCCATTGTCCACCTCATCTTCAAGGGTTTATTGAACAGACCAATGGCGCCACTTCATGCAGCCAGTGATTATGAGCTCTGCAAAATGGATTTGCTGTTAAGCCAGTGTTGGTTATGAATGTGACTACCCATTTGCTTCTATTTTTATTTAACCCAATTAATTGTACCTCTTCTACAGAAAAAAAATATGGTATTTTCAAATGTGTTGTTGAGAAAAGGACAACAAAATGAAACATTTGAAAGAAAAACATTCAGCCTCTACAAACCCACAACCACACATTAAAATTCACATGCACTCAAATGTACACACATACGGCCATCTGCATTATTTGTGCTCTACACCTCCATCTCTCCCTCTAGCGAGCTCTCCTGCTGTCAGAGAAAGGCTGCTTCACAGCAGTTGGCCATCAGAGGTACGGAGGAAAGACGGAGGAGGGAAGTAGCAGAGAAGGGGGTCAGACTCAGGGGGAATTACAAGAGGAGGAAAGGAGTCAGGTAAATGGTGAGGAAGCAGCGATGAGGAGTTTCATTAAAGCTGCACCAGATGGAAATGCACATTGGCAGATGCTGACAGTTCAGTGTCTAGTTTTGGTGTTTTTGCTTTGTCCCTCTTTGTGCTCACTTTTCGCTCTGAATGTGCATACAGGACAAATGATACGAGCTGAAAAGGCAAATGCACATTTCACTCCTGGAGTCCTTGTGAAGCCGCTCTTTCTATGACAGCACCACTTTGTGAAGTCTTTTTACATAAAATACAATGTCGTCCCATTTTAAAACTACACAGTGAAAGAAAAAAGAAAACACCCGACCTTTCACATGTCCTCACCTCTGATTAATGCAGTGTTTTCTATTGGCTTCAATGATGAAAAACCCTGTGTTTGAACTGTTCTGATTCATTTCAAATCTGCTTTGATATTTATCAAGAGTCTAAGTCAAACTCTGGCTGTGATTTGGTTTTTGTGACAATTTTCAGATATTTTTCTTGAAATTGAAAAAAAAAACATTTTGACAATGACAAACGCTTTATGTAGAACAAGATCAAACAGTAATTGGCACAAACCGTTCAATCGAATCATTAATCTTGAAAAAGAGATTATCTTCCATCTGAATCAAATGCTGCTTTCAGATGAGACACAAAAGTCACTGAGTAAACAGCTCTGTGTGGTACACAGCAAATTCAGAACAAACTGGATCAGGCTCTGAGTTCTTTGTCGGAAAAGCTTCTTTGTAGTTTGCAAAATCAATCTGTAGCATAATTGTTGAAGGAAAATAGATTTGCCTTGTCTTGTCTGACACTGAAATAAACCAGAGGTGTTGTGGAACTGCCATCCCTGTTTGTGCAGTATAATTCCAACTTTATTATTCCCTGTAAGGATTATGAACAATATATTATGATGTGTACCCAGTCTCGAAGTACGATCTCACACACCAACTCATTCCTATCTCATTTTCTGCCGCTGCCCAGACCTGCCTGCCGGGCTTCCCGGAGCAGTACCGAGCAGTACATGTTTACAAATGTCAGCCACATTGTAAACCCAGTTTGCATAATTAGTCAACCTACATTTTTCATAGAAAATATAGGGTTGCAGGACTCTCAACGTGCCATTTTCCACGTTCTTCAGTTTCACAACGTACTTTCTCGTGCAAGTAAATCATCGTATAAATCTTCAATTGGTAATCATCTGGAATAACTGTACGTCACCGTGTTTGTGTGGTTGTCCATACTTCATTCTGGGCTAGTTTCGCCCACCCATTTGCTGCTGCTGGGTGCTCCTGCCGAATGTGGTACATTTAATATTAAAAAATACGGTGCACATCTCAATTATTTAGGAAAGAACGTCTGGGTCAATGCATGTAAATCTTGTCTCTCAGAGAGCAGCAACAGACGTAGCATAACAAATTGGCTCTCCGCAGTATTCGTTATTGGACGAAACAGAAAATCTGATTCTTCTGTGTACTGACCCTGGATTTGTATTATTTACAGGAAAGAAGGCTCATAAGGTCAGAGGTGTGAAAACAATGTGTCATGTCACTTTTGGTTTCACTAACTTTCTGTTTACTAGATAATAACATTATGCTCACACAGACTAAAGTATATGAGGACATTCAGGATGGATCACACACGAAGAAGCAGGCACCCACACAAACAAACAGAAATGAACTTATTCACCCAGTCGACCACACACGTACAGACCCACAGTCTGATCTTTGTGTAGCGTCTGCAGCTTATTTACATCACAGCACTCTTCGCTCGCCAGTCCCAGTGAAACTGGGGCAATGGGATAATCCCCGGTCAGATGTCAGTCATATTTAAGAGCCAAGACAGTGTGTGCTGCAGGCTGCAGACTGTGAGAGCAGGGATCGTCTCTTAGTACCAACCTGGAAATACCAATCTGGATTCATTGAATTGCTTCCTACAAGTTTGGTAATTGTATGTCTCCATTTTTAAGGAGGAGACTTGAATTCAAATCGGTAATTTGAGTAATTTAAATCGGAATTTCTTCAAACTGAGCTGTTGTATTAGGAATATTTAATGTACTAGGTAACATGAGTAACTAAAGTTTGGCATCTTTTAATCATCACCAAGTTGGCACAGTCTTGACAACTGTGTTTGAAGATATTTCTAAATGAAAAATAATCAATTGGCAAAATTATCTAATTATTCCATCCACTAATCATGAATATCTAGTCACTAAATGGAATTGTAACTCATTTTATTCTATCAGCATGTTGTGCTTGAGTTAACTTCCTGCTTAAATAGGACAGTTATTACTTGATTTATAGTCCAAAAAGATCAAAATCCCAATGCTGAAGACGTAAGGGATCTGAGACAACATAGGTGCCATGCCAGCTTCAGGCTGGTGGGGAGTGTCGAATGGGTCAGAGTCTTTGCAGTGTTTCCTGTCGCTGGTCAGACCTCCGTCTGGGGCTTTTTGGCCAGTTAGAAATGTTTAATTGGTGTGAATTGGCATCGCAAGTCTGGTTGGCTGTTCGACTTCGAGCGAATCAGTACATGAGCAGAGACCATGGTATTAACAACGCCAGTACAACTTGTACTCTTATGTACAGTAACTGCTTATCACACATACTGGATTAGAAGTAGTTGTGAACTGTTTGTGGTGATGGTAAGATAATGCTGCTATGTTCCTCTGCTTTCCCTTCGTCCCACACATCCGCAGAAAATGTAACTCTACGTGCTCGTCAGCTCCCGTCTTTGTAGTTTGTTGTAGCACCATTTGTTGGCCCAGATGAAGTCGATGTGAGCCGGCACAGCAGTTGGTCTTCATCAGTGCCATCTCTTTGACATCAGTGCTGTGTGTTAAAGGGAATTTGCACACTGCAAAGTTTACGTCGTAAAAAAAACACACAGTTATTGTTGGACAATCTGAAAGCAATGGGAACAAGCAAAGCCTGCTCTTTGGATGAACTAGTCTGTGGCTGAGTGATCTGACCCATCTGCTAGACTGGGTGAGAGAGATTGTCAAGGATGGCACCGGTCCTGGTCCATCAGCCTGATCACTGCCACAGCCTCCTGACTATGTAGTTCAATTCCACAAAAAGATTGTATCTTAGCGATGGGCTTTTTCCAGCTGCTGGTATCAGAACCTTGCTGCAAAGAACTGTACAGAACAGTGCATTAGCTACTCCAGCACAGACTGATACAACATCCTCATTAGCCTGTTGCACACAGCTTCCTAAGGAGGAACAGCCTGCTCTGTCCTTTTTGTCTTCAAAGAGACATCTGACCACTTCCCGCCACGAGTCAGGTGTAAAGTTAAAACAGGAATGGAGCCAGTACTGTTCCTTGTGGTGCTCCAGCCATTCAAACAGATAAACAGCAGCCGCCCAGTGACTTAGTCAGTGATCCAGTCCACAATGTCCATGCAACATTAAAACGCTAAAAAGCAGGACAACAACACAACTACTGAGCAGGCAGAACAAAAACGCATTTCCTTAATGACAAAACTAAGACAACAGGAACACAGATGACAACGGCACCGTATGATTCTTCAAAACAGGTGCTGGATGATTGTGTGAAGGATCACAATACACGGCTCTTTTGGCGTCTCCATCAGTTTAACTTAAGGCTGAGTTTGGGTCTGAAAGGCCGAGTGTGACACTGGTAAAACGGTGTGTAACAATAACACTCTTCAGCAACTTAACTTCAGGCAGGCAAACTCGTGGTCAGTGAGCAGAACAGGGAATCGATAGGAAGGCAGGCAGAGAGGCAAACAAACCCGGCTAGGGCTGAGGCAGCGATAAAGTCTATTAAAGAAACACGGTTCAGTCCCCGAGCAAGCTTACTGATCCAGTGGGGGAGGAAAATTTTACCCCAAGACGGAAAACGTAAGGGCAGAACAGGAGCGGGAAGAACACGAGTTCTAGAGCTGCAGGAACAATCTGGCAATGAGTGAATTCTGGCAGGGGTTCAATACTGTGCCTGATGACCCGGAGCAGCGCAGGTGAGCAAGTGGGCAGAGACAGGGGGACTGATAGGACTAAAACCTAACGCTTTCAGTCGGGGAAGGGCTGGATGTGAATGACAGGGAGGAAACAAATGAGTAAAACAGAGCAATATGGAGAGAAGAGCAAATGTGTGACGAATGCATTTCCATCTGTGTCTCAGCAAAGCTGATTTCCCAAGATTTGTTAATAATGTCACATTTTCAGGTGACAAAATGATGACTCCTGCTACGGCTCTTGCCCTCATGCTCATTAAAAGTCAGGCAAAGCGTTCTTCAATCTGAGTTAATATTCACAACTTTCCTCGTCTGTGCTCGGTCCCCCATTCTTCTCTTTTCCCTTCACTACCCTCTTTAATTAGCCTGTAATTGGGCCTTCATTCAAGAGCATATCGGTCCCATCACATCGTCACCTGGCAATGAAGCCTGATCAGAAAGAAAGAGACAGAGAGAAATAGCCAGGTGTGTAATCTCTTTCTCAACTTTGCAGCTGAAATTCAATAACATCCTAAGAGCTTCTAGTAGTCTGTTTAAGGAGAAACACTACATACAGAGTGTAGATTAGAAAAAGAGGTTTTCCCCACTTACTGTTTCCCCTTAGTCTCACTGAGAACAGAAACAAGTTCAGATGCCAGAAGGAATTTGGGCAGTAAAACTCTTGTGAAAGCTGGATGAGTCATAGAATGACAAAGAGTTGCATCGGAGGAAGGAAGGTAATTACAGGGTGAGAAGGAGCTCTGGTTTTAGCTACAGAAAAAGGACACGGTGGAAGGAGAGAGTGGCCTGATCACTTTTTGATGAGGAGTGGTTTTCTCGTGCAAACAAAGCTGATGTTTTGCTAAAGTCGTGTAGTTACGTAGGCGACTTTGTATTGCAAGTTATTTGAGTGTCCTGCTTCACCGATTAAGCATTTGCACCCCTACAATATACTGTGCACCCACAGTGTTTAGCTTTAAAAAACATTTGTCTACTAAACACATGCTTCAAAAATGATCTTTATGTGGAGTCGGACTCCAGTAGAATAAGAGTCATTGAACAGCTCTGGGGGCATTGCAGAGATGAATGTGGTTACAGCTTGATTGTTCGGTTTTGGAGGAAACTCATGTACTGCAAACTCTTAACTAATACTATAGGCAGAATCTATAAGACAATGTAAAGTTTGGTGCAAAAGTTTGAAACGTCCTGTAAGGGAATTTAAAATGAACACGAAACCTAACATAATAATAGCCATTTAGCAGGCACAAATGTTCCGTCATCTAACAAAACATAATAGAAGGCAAAATTATATCAGTGCAAAAAGTTTACATTCCACATGATTAATTAATTCAATATTATTTAAAACGGAACTTTTCATACTGTTCATACTCTTCTGTGTGTTTGACTAATTTTATTTGCTCAGCTTTGCTCTTAATCTTATTTTATATCTTTTATAAACACAGAGAAATTTTTTTTGCACAGGTTTGTGTTTAGGTTTCTTTTTTTTTTTTTATACCTGTATTGTAATTGTTTTCAGACTTTTAAATAGTGGGTGATAAATGTAAAGATCAACATGTCCTGTGTATGGTTAAAAAAAAAATGCTGATCATAAAAACTATAGCAGATCAGCTTCTTCAGAATGAGCGACAAAGAAACTCCCACAGAATCCATATGGCCGTAACATTGAAAAAGAGGCCACTTTGAATGCAATTATTAAGACTGTATGCACAACTACTAGTAACCAAACATTATAATTACATCTGAAACAAACAGTTTCCCATTTAGATTCCTGAGGGGAAGAAAATTATACACTTTTCATTATGTAACAAAAACAAAGGAGCTGTTTCACAAAAAGCCCGGTAGGCTTTGGGGAAATTCAATATGATGCAAATATGAACATCTCAGGTTCCCAGGCTATCAGCGTGTTCACACCTAAACAGAGAAGTCACTCACATCTACGTAACATTATTATAGAGTATATTAACAGCACAAGCAGCACTCATTGTTTCATGATGTTAGAGATGTGATGAACTAAACATTAGCTGCTTGTTGTTTCTAGTGTTTTCCTCCTTGTGAAAATTAATTATGCATTCAACTTGAAAGTCAGATAATTCGGCAGATGAAGGCGTAATTATGAAATAACATTTTACCGTTGCACGTTCCACTAAGCAGAGCTGGCATTTCCTCAGCTGCTGTTGTTTGAGTGCTACTAAATATAAAAAGTCATTTGTGGAATCACATCTGCCTTGAGGAAAAATGCACAACTCTCTCTCTCTCTCTCTTTTTTTTTTGTTCTTTGTGCTTAACTTGTTAAGTGAGCCAACGTTTGCTCAGCTGAACAGCCCTGCACGACACACAAACACTTATCACTTCGATTATTATTTTGCAGTTTTCAGAAATACTGCAGGTGTGTGTCATGTCCTTCAGTGCTGATTTGGAATGGCAGTCAAATTTACATTATGTTCGTAACAGCTTACATTGAATAATAAACTCTACGAGGTGTGAAAGATCATATGTATTTGTATATATAACAGGCCGAACAGTTACTCAGCCTGCAGGTCACATGAGATGGCACATCCAGAAAAAGACACTCTCTCTCTCAGCTATCTGATTTTGTACATGCTGCAAAACAGGTTCTGCTCCCCCAAATCCAAATCTTAACCAGACAGCCACAGAAACTTGCAGTGGATACAGATACGCTCTGATTTACACACACACACACACACACACACACACACACACACACACACACACACACACAGTTCCATCTGTGCTGCACATCAGAATAAATCCACACACGCTTTTCCGCTACAAAACCTGTAGTCTGACGGTCACACATCACACATCACACATGATGCTGAAGTTCACAGTGTTTACTTGTCTGTATGTCTTTTCAAATCACTTGAAATTTAAAAAAGTTGAAAATGGACGGTCAGACAGACGGGAAGACATTTTTATAACTACTACTTCATATTACTTCCTCCCACACAGTAGTACATCTCTGAAAAGGTCAAGAAAATAAAGGACATGTCTCCAGACACACATCCTAATCTCTAAAGACACTCCCTGTACTTCTTGTGAATGTGTTTGTGCTTTTATTTTTTTTTAACATTTACATCTTTCTTTTTTTTTACGCAATCTACAGCATTTCCTCTATAATGTACAGGATGGCCAGCAGCCGCTCACCTTGTGGCATTCACCACAAACTGCAAACATGCAAACAATTAAACTCCGGCTACGTCCTAATTCAACACACACAGACACACACAGAAGACTCTGATTTCTGCCTGACATCCTGAGGCTGACATGAACGGCGGATTCTGAACTAGATGGGTGCATTCAAGGGGAAACTTCTCATCAAACACAGATGGTACAAGAGAAAATACACATTTTTTTTTTTTTTGTTGTGGTCTTTATTCTCTTCATATAACTGTGTGTTGATTAGTTGAACAGTAAAATGTATATCAAAATGGATGGTTAACCTCATTTAATGAAGTATTATAGTAGCTTTTAAATACACCGGAGCTGTATAGTGCAGTAGGTCTTCTGACTTACGTCCAGTTAAGGCTTACGTCTCTGTATAAATGAATAGTGATTTAAAGCGACATTTTTTTTAAAAATATGTCTCGAACCAAGTGCTGCAGAATGAAGACACATATCACCCAGCGCAGTCTTGTGTCTGCCTGATATGTTTGTATGGGGATTTTTGAAAATATGATTCATTTAGAGAAGTTGTCCCTTAAAGTGAGGGCTGTTTTTGTCTTCAAGAAGGATGCCCCACAAGGATGCCCATCGTGCAGTAATAAACGTTACAATCCAGGACACATCAGATTAAGTTTAGTACAAGGATGGTTTAATTACTATTTCTTTTGAATTCCCCTGAACATGTCAGCCATTACCTTTCTTTGTCTCTGACTTTGTACGCTGCTTAGGACAAAGGAGGGACTTCAGGCTAGTTCATTTTATGGTGCTTTTTTTTTGTTTTGTTTTTTTGCAGATGATGTTGCTTTTTTTTTTAGCTAAATTTTTCATTTACCTGTAACGTGTACTGTACTGTGGTGATATGGTGAGTAATTTTAACATCTTTTTTACTGTACACTGTACTCACAGTGTGCCCTTCGGCAATCTACAGTTAATCACGTAAATAAAATGAGGGGCATATCAGGTACATTTGCAGAAAGTAATGAACAAAACATTGAATATTACGCCAAGTCTGCATATGTGCACTTTGGAGCAAAGGAGAGCTTTTCTAAAATCCCTGTAATCTGTTTACTGCTCTGTTGGAGTGAAATTCCAAGAAGGAAATGTGGGATCAGAAGAATGTTTTTTTTCACATCGGGCTTATGTTTAAAGACGACCACAGGCATTTTAGAGATGGTAATTGCTTTGATGATAGACTTAATCTCCCTTGAACCACAAAACTGAATGTTGGAATGAAATGTCTAAAGAACAACATTTGTTATTTGGGGTGTGACACATATTCAACTGTCATCTGATACTTATTATATGGTTTCCGGGTTTATTAATATTTGTTTCCTGTCTTTTTCTTACCCTATGTCAAATGTTGCACGTACACAACAATAGCAGCATCATGTGTGATGTAAAATACTCCTTTTATGACTTAGTAAGTCATTAGTAATATCTTTCTTGTGTGGAGGAGAATATTTTAAGTGCTGGAAATACAGGTAGATACGGCACATTGAACTTTGGATATATATGTTTAGTCTTTCTAAATTTGTAATGATTTTCATGTAAAAAGTAATTTCAAATTGTGTTAAGAGCTTTACTCTTTCGAAGATACAATTAAATGCCTTTAGCCCATCTCCATATGTGCTCATATACACAGATTTCCTGTTCCTGCATTCTTGTCTTGGGTCTGTCATGTTCATGTTTCATCTTCACTGTCATGTCTGCTCTGCATGCCTCCTTCTGTACATCAAAACGACTTCAACGGCAGCGGTGAATAACGCCTCCTGAATTATCATATGAAAGCCTGCTTCTGAGGGATGAGTGGTTTTAGAGCTACTGTACTGAAAGCCATATACGGCGACTAATGCACACACTGACTCACACAGACAGTCTCTGGAGGAAGAGGTAAACAACGGACAGAGAGGTGTTTTGAAAACTGTTCAATTAGTGAAAGCTCTAGAAGTGCAAGCACCCGGAGTGCTGGAAGAGATGTGAGAAAGATAAATGTGTTGTGAAGAGCTGTTCAATAACACCGTGTGTTTGCAGAACCTCTTCTCTGACTCATCTACGACAGTTCCAGGAAATCTCCAGGAGTAGCCTGCACGAACTGATACGGATGCATGATTTAGGCTGTGTTCTACAGGAGTAGGTCATCGCACCGACATTCATAGCACAAAGGAAATTGTGCACGGGATCTATGATTCTGCGTGCTGTTCCAGGCTCTGCACCTGAACGTTTCTTGGCTCGAGTTGAAAAACAGACTGTGATCCTGTTTAATCCTTGTAGTCTGTGGTTGATGTCACTGTAATGGCCAAACAATGAGCTCAGAGCTGAGTCACTTCCACATGTACTCAAACATACATCACAACAACACAATTGGACAAAAGGTGAAGATCTCTACTTTGTTAAGTACTAGGCTGCACATAGAGCATAGTTTGTTTCAAGTATTCAGTTCTTCTTTAGTTGATTAATGTAGATTTACACGTATAAGCTAAAATGGTATTTTCTACATCAAAAATACAACACCGAGGTTTGTAGTTAGATTAATGGCTATGAAATGAAAACCATGAAAAAGCGTTTTTTGTACTGAAACACTGTTAAAAGAAATTGCATGAGACTAATATTAATGAGGTATCAAATAGACTAGATAATAGTCCACAGCTTTTATTAAACCAGCCATTATGTGCATCGGTGAAATGCTTGACATTGCAGTTATTACCAAAAAAATATGGATTTTCTGCCTGAAGCTAGAATGGCATTCCGTTTCTGACGGCAACATGCTGTAACATTTTTATCATTTCCCACCACACTTACATGCAGGTGGCATCAAGTACGCGTGTGTTTGTGGGTTCGAATGTGCATGTGAGCTTGTGCAGAAATATGACCTATCATTGTCTATCTGTGTGTGCTGAAACTCAGAATAATGATGCAACATCTTGTATGCAGCGACTGGGCTGCCCAAGTGCCCAAGGGCACCGAATGACCGATCAGCTAATGCGAAAGTTTGGACGGAGGCATTCTCATTGTTTTAGTGATACAGCGCTTTAGCGCATCAAATCGGGATATTGTAGAATCAAATTGGCCGTTCGCCTAAACTCTTCCTCAAAACATTGTTTGACGAGTCACAGCTGACATTCAGGGCTCAAGGATAGAACCGTCGTGGTAGATAAAGACTAGTCGGTGACGATTTAATGGGCTTTTCAGTATTAATTTGGTCACGAAACTGACTCCAACAATATAAATCTGTGTTGTCTCAACAACATCAGTCACATCATCAACATTATATTCTAGTTAATCATCAATTTCCTGCATGTTATCATTGTGACAATAAGTTGCCCTCTGAACTTTTAATCTGAGGTATCCAGCTGTGATTCAAACAACACTTGGTCATTTGGACCACAAGCCAAAAACAACCAAAACGGTACGTCTTACCATTTTGCTAACATCTAGCAACTTTAGTGAATATGAGACCGTCGGGGGGGGGGGGGGGGGGTCTCTTTCAACAAATGATCCTGCTGTTTGTATGAGAGGGTAACGACAAATTACTTTTGTCTGTGTAAAGGTTGGAGGGCTTGTTGACACTGAATGTGAAGGAGGTTTCCAAGCTTTCAATTCAGCAGGATAGACTCAAGGACAGACGCTGGAACTGAGGGCGTGTTTTTCAACTAACTTAGATAATAATCTTGCATGATTTGAACATTTTATTTTAGTTGCAGTGATTTCAAATGTGGCATCCCTCCTTTCCCATATCAGTTTGGAATATTCATATTTTAAATTGAAAAAAAAAAACATAACTGAACTTGAAGCTAACCTTTCAAGGTTATTTAATCCTGCCTCACTTATTTTATCTTAAATATCATTTCTCCGCTCCTTTTGATGATTATGTGCCAAATTCATTCTCACAGCCGACTGTATGTGTTAAGTTAAAACGTTATTCTACAGGCCCTTGTATCGTGTACACAAAGTCAATCTGAGGTCATTTTTACTGCATCAGTTATGTTTATGGCAGTCATGCTTCTGGCTTGGTGCCCCAGTTCTCTGGGGAGTGGTGCTGTAAACTCCATGTTAGGAGGTGTTCAGAAAAACTGTTTCCCATAAAGAGATGTAATCCTGCAGGCTTCAGATTCCCGTCTGTCTGCGTGTGGCCAGTATGTCAGAGCACAAAGACTGAATACATCCGCCCATTTTGTTCTCCCTAAATATAGTCAACACTACACAACAAAGCTGTAGCTGAGCCCACGCGGGGGATTTCACACTGTCAAACAGAAATACGTATGGACACAGCAGCTGACACGCTCCTGATATATTTGAATTGGACTTTTTCAAATTCCTCGTGTCTAATGAGGACAGAATGTAGCACAGCAGACAGAGGTGCTGATTCAAAACATATTTGTCACACACAGCTTGCGCTGCAACTGAACATACAACTGATGGAGACCTGCAGAGTCTCCTTACATGCATAGGCAACAATACAGTGTAGAGACGCGCCGATGAGCAGTAAACCTTTTCATAAATTCAATAAATAAAAGCAGAGAAATGTGACTATATATCATCACCTGTAAAGCAAAGATCACAGTTTAGGCCTCAGCCCTGAATGCCAAACACCCGACACATTAGATGTCATCGTGTTATCTGTCTACAGGAAGCAAAAGGACACCAAGTATGAGCTTGTCCTCAGATGTTTTAGCTCAGAGTTGCAACACAAAACAATGTGTTACTGCTTTATCCGCAATGTGCCAAATGATGCTAATAGCTCTGTTACACACCTCGACCAGTTATTAGCACTAATTAATAACGCGATAAATACATATAAATAATTATATGTTTGGCTATTGCAAACGCTTAGCTGCCTTACTATTGCACTCCATCAAAATGAATCTCTATGAATCTCATGAAGACATCCAAGGTCATTAAACAAAGAAATCAGTGGCTCTGTTTCAATAGATGAAATCAGCACCTAGGGCTGCAGTTGCAAATGGCATAATTAGGGTAAAGTGATGAAAACCTTTGGGCCTCTAGTCTGGGTCTCATTACAGTATTTGATCACTTGTTCTAACACACAAAGACACACATACACACACACACACACACACACACACACGCACAATGTCTGATAATAGCCAATCATAATTATTGGCTCTGGCCATCAAATCCTCTCTAGTGCTCAGCAGTTTTCAGTCTTTTACTGGAGTTCTCTAATCTCCTTGAAACACTGCCAGTTAACGGCGCGCATTTCAGAAGGTGATCTAACACTTCAAGCCTTCAAACGGCATCTACACAAAGCAAAACATTCAAAAAGGCAGAAGGAGAGATTTAACCCCGAAACAAACTTTTAGATGCGAAGACAGTAACAGTTCAAGCTTCAAGAATACTCAAAAGGCAATTTCTGTTTTCTGTTGCTTATAGGAAAAAAATGAAAACTTAAAGTTCATTAGAGAGGAGGAAGTGCAAATCGAAGCCACTAGAAGAAAGATTTCCACTGTGACTATGATTGAGAGCATTGTCCAGAAAATATATTCCATTAACTGCGACTGCATTCCAAACAGGTGTTAATAAACCTCTTGAACAAACCACTTTGAACTAATTCCTGCAGGGTGACTCATCCAAGTGCCACTAATATTAACTGCAGAGGACTTTTCTAAGCTTCACATTATGTCCCCACAGCAGCAGCAGCACGTAAATGTACATAATTACACACTGCACATGTTGATCCAAAGCCAGAAGCAAATGTTCATCCTTCTGTCATTAATGTAAACACTTTCTCAATTAAATCTGCTATCATGCACTTGGGAGCTGGATTCGTCCAGACAAAGACAGTAAAACAATGCAAGTGTGATTAACAGGTATTCTGACCTTCAGGTTTTGCACCCTAATCAGTTCAATAGCTCCTAAACTGTATGTTTCTTTTTGGGTGTGCTTGTGTGTTTGCAAGCCTTAAAGAAAAAGTAATCTGTGAGCAAAGTTATGCAGCCGCTTGTAATACCTGAACTGTGCGCTGGCCCCCTGCCCACGAGTACCTGCTTAAATTATGCACCAGCTTTGACTCCAACTGTGCCTCCAACTCAGAGCTGCATTACAAACAGCCAATACTCCAGGTAACAACGTTGTGGAGGTTTGTTGTGTACAAATGCATCCCGACAGTGTCTCCACCAACACAGTGCATAACAGTTTTTGTCAGTTGTGTATCAATTTGTACAAACAGAACCACTCAATGGATTAGTGGCAAAAGACTGCATGTAATATGCTCAAAATTAGAGATTAAAAAAAAAAATTGTTTCTCTGTCAGAAGTAAATATATATGTGTATGAATGTCAGATGTAGTCAGAATGACAAGAAGTTTTTCGGCCATAATTTACAAACAAAATAGTCAAAATGCGTTGTGATGTTTTTAAAATGCCAGTGTATTGGACTGAAAACGCATAAGATTAGACAAGACCCTTTTTCTGTATGTGGAAGATTGTTTGACTCACAAAAAAAAAGTGTTTTGCAGCACTGCACAGCACAAAAGAAAAAGCACAAAATTATAAATATTATTGTCAGGAATGGGAACATAGGATGGGAACGTAGGATCTGTAGCTTCACCTCTGACCTATTTTAGAGAACTGTTTGATTACTGGTTCATCTTGTGCTTCTCACCATCCACTTCGTTGTGTAAGCCTGAGATCAATCCATCAATTCATAACACATTTGCAAGAATAATTGCAGATTTAAAGATTATGACAGCATGTTCAAACATTTTCATGTGTTGACATCTGCAGTGCGCTTAGATGCTTTGGGAGGTAGTGCCATTCCACAGAGAATCACTATGATCCAGTTAATAATGCAAGAAACGGCAAACAGTTATTTGCATGAATGTGCCAACGCCTTTACTGATGTGAGAAATGTACTAAAGAGACAGGAAGATCTGTGAGCACTCAAACCTTTCACCTCTCTGCAAACGTATTTCCCTGTAGTCACTTTGGGAGCAAAATATCAGATTCAAAGCATTTGAAATTTCAAACATTACAGCTTTTAGATATTGAGTGATGTCTGTTTTTTTATTTTTATTTTTTTTTATTATATGTTTCAAGATATGTTGTAGCCAAAGCCTGATCAACTGCAAATCCTACCTTCATTTATTAAGGGAAGGAATAAAAACAGGAATGTTAGCTGGGTGTACCTAATAAATTGGAAGCTTAGTGTATTGTTGCTGAATGGACAGTAGCAACAATAGCTCCAAAACAGATCTAGACAGTTGCAAAGCTTTAATTTGAAACCAACTTTTGTATTTTTCTCATAAATTTTGTGACCATAGTTTGTAAAAAAAAAGAAAAAAAACCACAAAAACGAATATAGGTTAGTAATATATAGTATACAATATATAGGAAGGTTAGATTAGAGCTTTTTCCTATATTTTCACACAAACAGCTGGGAAATATAAAATTAGGGTCAAAAGTGCGGGTGGTCCTCAGGTGGCTCCTCATAGGCAAACACAAATCTAATGCAAACATCTATGATGCTTTGACACATCAGTGTTTTCTGTATTTTTTAAATGTATAAAGTTGCTCATGTGGTCTCAGGAAAACATGTAGTGATGTATGCAGTGTTTTAGTCAAAGTCCTCTCAGAGACAACCAGGGCTGCTTCATTGGTAAAAACTGTGGGTGTGATAATTACAAGCTGCCGAACTATATCTGCTGCTGGACTTGGGCAACAGCTTAAAATTGCCTGTTACATTCCTGCTCTTTCATCCTAAAGCCTCATAATAAACACCTTCCAGGTCGCCCACCTTCCCCGAGCTTCCTGTTTCTTTTCCTTTCCTTCTTCTCTTCCAACTGTGTTTTGGCTTCTTTCTCGCTTAGTAATTAGCACTCCACCGGAGCCAGATGCTTAAACAGGAGCCTCATCTTCACCTCCTGGCTGTAGGCGTGAAGACAGCCGAGCTACAAACAAGATTTACATCACGAAGATCCAAAGTGGATGTCAGTCCTGTACTTGGATTAGGATCGGACTGAATTTAATGTTTAAGTGCATTTTCCTAATTTGAAACTCTAGGTCAGATTAAGGGATGAAACTTTGAAGAGTCCTGGGCTTTTGGGGTTGTTGCAGTTGCAAAGAACAAAACATTGTTATCAGAGCAAAAACGCACATCGTTTACAGACGTACATTTTCATAATGTAGTATAAAAGAAGATACATAGAAAACAGTTTAGATCATTTTCAATTCTGGCAAATAAGAAATTGGGACGATAAAACCTGCAGAACCCCAACAGGGCCCATGTATGTGCATTTTAATTGTAAATGATTGAGCTAGAGTTTGAATATTTGAAGGGAACACTCTGCATATACTGTACCGAGAGGTTGAGCAAATTTATTTCCATTAAGATGTTTAAATTATAACTACAGCAGTAAGTGACTTTCATGCCGAAAACGTACATAAGCTGTATCTACGAAATAGAGAGATTCAGTGCAGACGAGTAGATCTGACTTTGGCAGACAGCTTTGTGCAGGCGGATGGCAGTTGGTACAAATGAACTCTCGAAGCTCTCCTTTGTAGCTGCATCAGCTCAATGAAGATAGGGTGGGAGGCTTTATCCAAGATAAATAAATCATCCGCCCCTCTGCCAGTGCCTCCAGAATGCCCACACTGAGCCCTGTGATTCTGCCAGCCTGAAAAGGATGGGATTGTTGCTCCTAATTTTTCACAGTCTGGGGGAATGTGAAGCTTTTTTGGACTCAGGTGTGCTGCACACTGTCAGATTTCTGCGGGGCCCTGTACGCCATGTTTCCCAGGGGGCTCCTAAAATACAGTGGCAGGAAAAACCTATGCCTTTGGAATTCTGTTCATATATTCAGATATTTGACTTAAAACGGTGGCCACATCTCTGCCTAAGCTACAATGAGCCGCAGTCAGGTGCGAGTCTATTCATTAAAACAGGAACGGCGATGTAGTTCCGAGCTACTTCAGTTTATAAAAGCCAAATATCTTGAGTTTGCTAGTCACATTTTTTTAAGCACGGTGGGGGAAGGTTTAAAATTTACAACCCTCAGCCTCATTCAAGGTCCCTTCCAAGACACAGCATCGCTCACAGCAACAGAGGACGAAGCCTGTGATCTGGACAAAGTACTACAGCCAGATCCAGCTGGGATAAGAAACTGCGCTTTGTTTTTATTAACCCGAGTTTTCATTTCTGTCACCACAAATGTGTCTGTTGTGTACTGTTTCCTATTTAGATTATGTTATGTTAAAATGTGGACAGTAAAAATTAGTTCGGGTGGTGGTAATTTTGCAAATGCTACTTCTGCACATGGTTGTGTGAATTCTGTGTGTAGTATTTTGAAGACATGAGCCCTGTTTGTGAAATCGTGGATAGGCAATCATATAATACTGTAAATAGAAAAAAAAAACCTAATAAAACTCTTCTTCGAAGTGGGTTTCAAACTCTGGGAGTGACCCAGTTAGAGCTCAGACATTAAACTAACACTGAACAACAAACCTGCACATGAATATTTCTAGTCGAGATGTTAATTTACATTTGCTCAGAACAAGAGGCATTCTGCATTTTTTAAGATGTGCTTACATATTAAAAGCCAGTCTTTTTTATGTAGCCCCAAACTACAAAGACTTTTTTGATTTTGTTGTATTTACTCGACATAATCACAAAGATGGCCATCTAACTAACCAGAACCAGGTTTTTTTTTTTCGATCAGACCTGCCACAGCCATAGAGTTTGGGTGCTTGGAAATTGGTGAGTTCATGTAACGGGACAAGATACTTGTGCAGATCATAATTCTTTTGTTTCTTTTAGCTTTATTAACTTGGTTAGTAGTGGTAACTTCCCGAGAGTCCTCAGGAGCTAAAGTTAAGCAGTTCCAGTTGACAGCCTGTTAAGGTATTACCTCGTGTTTAGAGTAACTGTAACTATACTGTAGGGGCCACAAATCGAAGGGTTGCTCAAACTTTGTGCATTTATGGGACTGTTCATGTGTAGATGCGAATAGCTTGGTTTGGAGGGTTTTAAATGTCATTCCGTGTATATTTTGTTAAGTTTGACACGCTGTTGTGGCTAAAAGTGGCATCTGGTTGCTGTTGGTGGATGAATGAATTTAATGCAATTGTCAGGGGCATAGGATGAATTACAAAACTGCTGTTACTGTCTCCTGTCTTCTCTACACTCTTAGGCCTAATGCATCCAATATTATAAAGTGTGTTAAGATAAATTCATTTGTATAAAGTATGTAACACCTGAAAGTGGGCATTGTTCATACAAAGACTATATCCACAATATAACATGATGAAAAAAGATGCCTCGAATTAAGGGATGAGACTTTAGTGACCCCTGTGGCATTTGGAGTCAAGTATTGTTAACAGAGCAAAAAAACAGGACAAAGTTTAAGACATAGTTTTAGAATTTAGTATGAAAGAAGATACACAGAAGTTAGGATAATATGGATGATGTCCGTGTCTTGCAATCAGGAACTCTCAGCTCTTGGGATTATGAGACCTGTACAAAGCCAACAAGATTCCTTAGGTTATTATGTTCATGTGGTTAGTGATTAAGCTTGACAGACAGATGTTTGAAGGCAACATTGTGCATATACTGTGAGGACAGGTTAAATAAATCCATCTAAACTTATGGCTTCATACAGAATCTTCGGAAAACAGAAAGAAAAAAGTAGAGAGGCTCGGTGTAGATGTGTAAATCTGACTGTGCAGCTGGCAGTTGGTACAAATGAACTTTTCATGCTCCCCTTTGTGGCTGTATCAGCTCAGTGAAGACAGGGTGAAGGCTTTGTTTTCAAATGTAAAAATTACAGCTTCCACCTCATAGAATAGCAAAACGATTCAATACTCTTAGACTCCCCACCGATCACTGACTTTCAGGGATAACAGTAAAATATATAACACACACACACACACACACACACACCCTATGCTTTACTGTTTTGCTGTGTGTTAGATACAGTACCTCTCCTCTATCTATCACAGCGGGGCAGGTTTAGTCTGACCCACACAATCAGAGATAATGGCATGTCCTCTCACACTCCTCTGCACAGAAAATCAAAAAATAAAATCACTAGATAAATAAAAGTGTTAAGTTTTCAATCTATATTCATACAGCAGAGTTGTTTTGATCGCACTGAAGAGATAAAGACCACATTCACATTCCTTAAAGTGCATGTCCTTTTAAACATGGGCACAATCCAACCAGTAGCAGCGAGCAGTGCCTACAGAACTGTAGTGAATCAAATAATAACTGTAAATATGTTGCTCATATGTTTTTGGATTGATGAAATATGACATGATGAAATACGGATCAGTACGTCCGGGTGATGTTTTGTGGACAGCAGCGGAGGCCTGTGGCACAGATGAGCAAGCTACTCCAGACTGCAGACTGACAGAGAATAGAGGAAGTTCATTGTGAGTTGTAGAGTGTGTGCGGTGGTTGTGGACAATTCATTTTTAACATGACTGAAATGATCATCATGCACAAGTCTGCAAGAGACTAGAGCTTGAGACTCTACAGCATAAAGTTGATTTGGGTTTTCGATTTCTTTCAATTAGATGTTAGCTAGGGAGAGCATGCAGGTAAGATAGATAGACTGCAGATGATTACTCAATCTGGCTTGTTTAACAGATTGATGCTGGCATGAAGTGGCAGGGAGTAGTGAAGTCCAGGAGGAAAGTCTCTTGCACACTCACTGGAGCTCAGGAAATAACATTGATCACCTTAATTAAAAAAAGGATGTGAGGGGAATTGAAAACGAGATGAGCTGCATCATGTGCTCCTTGACAAACAATACACTGTGCCTACAATATGGCCTTTAACTTTTTAAACTTTGGAAATTTATGCAATTTAAAGTTAATTAATCGGGTTGCTGAACATGCTGCACTCCTCTTCTCCAGTTCATCAAAGTTTTGTTTACCAAATGTTTTTGGCCATCAGGCCTTTCTCCAGGGCGTATTCTCTCGCCAGCAGGACAGCTGGGATAGGCCCCAGCAGCCCCACAACACTGAACAGGATAACTGGTTAAGATGGATGGATTATTATTATTTTTTTTTTTTGTTGATCATAATTTCGAAACTTGTAGTTTTGAATTTCACAGCTCTGTTTCATTCTAGCTCTTGGGGTGTTTCTGACCTACTATCACTGAGATACATCCATTGCTTATACACTGCCTTCTTATCACCTGGTTATAACTGCCGTTATTATCATATGACTATATTCCTTTTTTTAACTATCAACATAACAACACATTGTTACGCTGCTGCCTGATCTTACTTTAATGACATAGACCTGATGTTTTCCTGTTAGGTCCACTGTGTTTTTGCGATGCACCACAGGAAACACCCACTGGGATTATGCAGCTTATTAATTTTTGGGAAACAGTTGAATGCTGATTTCGTAATATACTGTAAAAAAGAAATCTGTCCACTCATTCAAGAAACGTGCACAAAGAAATTACCCCACTTATTTAAAGACAAACTTAATGGTAATATGAGAAGCTGCAGCTGAAAGATAAAAAGAGAAGAATTTGTCCAGTAATTTGGTTAAGATGGAGCTTCTTGCTTACAAGAGACAAGAAGAATTACAAAGTGCACAGGTTACAGTTTTGAGAAGGTGAACTTCTTAAAACATTGAGATGCTGATTGACTTCACTTTTATTGCCTTTGGAAGAATCTTAGAATAGTCCATAAAAAGTGCTCCTCCCTGAAGCATTGTCCAAAGGATTCTTCATGGTACATTGACTTTTCTGTTTACTACATCATATCAGACTATCCTTGGCACCAGCCTGTGGAGCTTCATTCACATTTGAATGCACAAATACTCTAACAACAAATTTCCTGTGCCTGAAGATGAATGTGCATTCAAATTTATCAGTGAGTTTTGTTCCTCGCCACACTTCTTTAGTTTAGAGACAAGCTGAAGCGTTAAAAAAAGATGGTGGTCCCTGGTGATTTAGCATGTTGTGCTGCGGTGTAGTGTTTTGTTGGGTTTATATTTCATATTATCAGCACAATAAATGTCATGGATTTCTACTCAATTTACTGGGCACAGGTGAAAGCTTTATATACTCAATATATTTTTTGTAAGGTTTGTGTTACTGTCAAAGAAATTTGCACTGATCTGTGTTTCGGTTATTATTTGAGTTCACACAGTTGTCTTCTCACTTAATATAGTTTGGCTAAACATTTAAAGAGCTAAGTCCAATTTTGATGTACAGGTGACATGATCAGAGTTGAGGGAGGGGAAAACCTGTGGCATTAGGAGTTAGAGACAACATGGAAGCAAAGAAAAGACACACGGCGACAAAATACTGACACACTGCACGATGTCTGCTGTGTTTTACAGGAACAAGTGAGGCTCATCAGGCTAAAAAACGATCAATTTTGGGTTTGTGCGATCAATTTTGTGGTTTGTGTTAAGTTGACTTGAACAGTGACTTGGAAAAATAAAAAAAGAGGTTTGCAACAGTAGTATGAAAATGTTACTTTGAAAGGCAAAATCATTAGTATGTATCCCACGATGCAAAAAATACGAATAAAATCAAATAAAAATGCTGGAGAGACATTAAGGGTTGAGACCAAAGGAGGAGTTGCCCTGGTCATTACTCAAGGTCGGTGCTCTGAAACAACGTGTCTCCAGCTTTAGGTGCCTCTTCCCTCACAAATGCAGGAGGCGGACAGCATGCTGGTGCTGACGAACGACCGAGGACCTGGAAGCTGGTAGGTAACATTGAGTAAAGTAGCACTTTTCCCTCTATCCCTGTAACTGACAGCAACTTATAATTATTGCTAAATGTTCACAACCTCTCTTTCCAAACATGTGCGGTTAAAGGACAGTTTCAAAATAACCAAGTCCCCCTAATAAACCAATTACAGAGTCACAGCAGCAACAGAAGTTAACCATGTAATAATCTACGTTTTTCATTGCTTCAAACATGACTTTCAAAATATTGAGCTCTCTAAGCTAAAATCTCTCAATCCACCCATAATGAGAAGTCTCTCCACTCGGGGTGTAGAGTTGCTGACACAAAGCTTCAGAGTGATACACAGCTTATGAGTGTGTGACTAATAGAAATAGAGGGATAATCCTTCTCACTGCTTGGGTCTGCAACTGACTGGCTTTGGAAAAAGAGGAGAGAAGCTAATATTCAGCCTTTCATCCCAAATGATGGACAGAGAGAGGAAGGCACACGAAAGGAGGAGAGGGCAAAGGAATGATGAATTTAAGAAAAGAAATTACCATGGTAACAACAAAAATCGTAATGTTTGCAACATGCAGGACGTGTCTCACTTTTAAGCAAGTTAGTAATAAGAGAACAGCTGATAAATGTTGTGAGAAAACTATTGAAAAAATGTGGCTGACAATCTTCAGTGGTAAAAAAAACTGTGTGTTATGAAATTATATTAAATTATAGGTGGACGGTGGCACGTTTCTGTGAAGGAAAAAACATTGACCTTCACTCATTTTGGGAAATCATTTTAATTTAAACAAGAAACCTTTCACATTTGTAAATATATACATGGTTCTGCTCAGTAGAAAGCTGCTTTATCGAATCTTATCTTAGCTTCCGGGTTTGTCTTTTCCGACACTTTTAGATAATTACGTCTGAATTTAGGGTGAAAAAAAAAACATTTTCCTCACCGTTAATGTTGGTGGCTATAACCTACTGTAGCACTGTGATCAGCAATTCAGGATTCTGACTTTAATGGCTGCTTTCCTGGTTTGATTATATAAACCTTTTCCCATGGAGGTTTATTTTAAACTCTACTCATGTTGTATTTTTTATTTTTGGTAAGTAAAGATTAAATTAAGGTGCTTTAAGTCTTTCATGAAGTTTTTCATGCTGTAATTATTCCTATGTGATCATAGAAATCACAACCATCAAAGTGATCGGGAACAAAACTCACAGTCGTTTTAGTTTAAAACTAATTCAGCAGTTAATCAAATCATGTGGATATTTCACACACACACACACACACACACACACACGATGATGGCAGTGGGTGCTACCAACCGGGATTGGGTCTTGCCCAAGGACACCGCCCCACATAGCCAGCAGGGGCTGGGAGTTGAACCACTGACCCTGTGGTAGGTGGACGACTCCCTTACCAGCTGAGCTACAGCCGCCCGACCTGACTCCTATTTGACACACCACAAAGACTGTGGATTTCCATCCAAGGAGAGTATAAACAGAGGGACTAATTAAAGCAAAGAAAACCTGCTTCTGCTCTCACGTGAAAAACTGTGTACTGCACCTTTAACTTAAACACCCCATGTTATAATTACATACATCAAGAAACAGCTTGTGTTTGTACACACGTACAGTCTGTATCTAGTTACTGCCCACTTCTGTTGATGGAAACTCGTGGTGCACAAAGCCCTGAGTAGCTTTCCCTTCTCGTTCGACGGAGCTGGTAAAGGTGCTGGTTCAAGGCCGGCAGCGTCGAGCTGAGGACGTCGGGCAGAACGCGTCTGCATCCTTGGCTTTAAGTCTAGAAGGCAGGGATTGAGTACACGAATGGAGGCGAGAAACGGGAGGGATGTACAGATTAATGGATTCGGAGAGCTTTTAAGTGTGTGAAGAGAGGAGGTGGGGGAAGCTCCTTTGATCTCAGCTGCTTCTAAATCCCACAGACATTTCAGTAATTAAGCTAAACTGAGATAATCTCACTGTGACAGAGACATTTACTTTTCTTCGCTGTGAATAGATCAAATGTCTAGCTCCTTATGAGGGAACTATCCCTTTAAAGGCCCCGTGCACCCACACAGGTGCTTTCAACTAGCATGGCTGATCAGACCTCCAGTCAAACGGAGGCTGGGTGAGGTTATGCTGAATTATGTTGTCGTGGTGATCTACTTTATAATGAGCACCGTTATAAACCCAATGGGTTTGTGCAGCTAATCAGATTAGTCACTTGCTGTGGCCATGTGTCAGTGTTTCACTAATATGCATTTAATTCAACAAAAAGCAGCAAAAAGATTGACGTATCGGTGCGAAAACACAACGGAAAACAAAGAAAAGCGAGACATACAAGCAGAAATACACAATTTAGAAGGAGGACGAGTGCGCTGTCAGAAACGGTCTGACACATCATCAATCTCTCAACAGTTTGACAGGAAAAATAACTTAAGGGCGCTGAAACCTCCGCCATCGAGTCCCGATTCTTTGACTCTTAAGACGTCAGGCTCCTCGGCGCTTTAGTGAATTCTCTGGCAACATTCAGTGTGTAAATGCACATTTTTATCAAACTACAAGAACCAATTGTGGTGGCTCCTAGGATTTGTTGTGATGCGTATTAATATTACTGTGTGACCTGCTCACATTCATACAAGTGAGTAAAGTGTCACTTTGTTTATTGTCCTACAAGAAAGAGGCAAGATAGCAACAACTTGAAATGCTACAGTACATGCACAGCAAAACAAAAGGCGCACACACACACACACACACACACACAAACACACACACACGCACACACACAAGACGCCTTAGTCACCTATCAACGTCATTTTCTGGCATATTGCCGATAAGATAATTGACAAAATTGCTAAGGGACCAGTAACCGCTCAGGCCTCTTTCAGTGGTACTGACATTTTGCCGCATTGGTTCTGGGACTCAACTGATATTCTGGACATTTTCTTTTATTATGGAGGAGAGTTAATAGTTCGATACCCGGCTCCTCCTGACTTGTAATTGAAGTGCTCTTGTTAAAAGACACTGAACCTCGTGGGTTGATGCGTGACAACAGGCATCTGTGTGTGAGCAAGGGCTAATTATTATAACATCGTCAACACTGTATTATAAAAAGTGCAGTCCATTTATTTATTGTGCATTTTATTCTTGTTTGAGAATTTTACATAAGTAACGCTTTTTGATCTGTGCACATTTTTTTCATGTGCCCTTTGCAATCCAGACTTTATGGTGGCCCTGAGAGCTCAAAGCACTGCAATTTGAGAAAACATACGCAAATAGACAAAAGAAACTTCACCAATTTGGCAACACAGGTGCAGCCTTAAGAAAGACGCTGCAAAAAGCCACAACACAACTAAAATAAGAAAAGCCCTGCAAAGGCCACAACACAATGGCTCTGGGAGCAACAAAAAATACATTTACAAATCTACATGCCCGTCACTTTTTAGTGTCCCCCGGAACCAGTGTGGAGAACTCTCATAGCAATGTTTCCAGGGGACACTAAAATGAGCCATTTCCGCTGTGTCCTGGCTTTTGCAGCGCATTTCTTTATGCTGTGCTCTGTTGTTAAATTGATGAAGTTGTTTTTTTTACTTTGCTTGTTTTTTTTTTTCTATTTACATGTATTTACTCGACTTGCAGTGCAGCGAGCTCTCAGGGCCACCGTAACACTTCCCCCTCAAACATTTCTAGCACAATTACCGCCATGCAGAATGCTTACTATGTAATTTTCTCCTCTGTGAACCAGATAAACATTTCACATTTTACACACATGTGTGCCTCTTGGTTTCATGTTGCCAGCCTGTTATCTTTTACAGGTTCATTCCACTTCCATTTTCGTACTTCAGGTCCTTTTTTTTTAATTGTGCTAAGGTCACTTAGTCCACACACTAAGTGAGTGACAGAACTATGGGAACACTCTTTATCAGAGTTAAATGTAAGAATAGAGAAAGAGCATAACCAGGTGTAATAATGAAATCTTAGGTATTATTAGCGAACACAAATTGTTAATGTTGTTAGAAACCATTGTTCTTGTTCTATCGCGAAGTCAAATGTTTTATGGCACAAATTATTGCATAGTGTCACTTTATTTGTAAATTCATCATACTTACTGGGGGAAAAACAAAAAAAGCAAATAGATTTTCCTGGTAACTATTGCAAAGATGCTCAGGCTGTCAATAATCCAAAGGTTGAGAAAATGCCGCAAGAGTTGCCAATTAGCAGGAAGTGATCAAATTGGGTGAGGAACAGCTGCAGTGAGCATGATGAAGGCATCTCCAAACAGTGGCTGACAGCTCTGACATGCACTACTGTGCATCACAACTTCAGTCACTATAAACAAGCTCGGGCAACTTGGCACATCCCTCGTCTTGGAAATTAGTGGTGTTGAGCATGTACACTTCACTGCACGTACCAAGTTCCGTATAAGCTAAATTGGTTTAATCAGCACGTGAAATCTTTGTTTTGTGAGTAAAAGCTTTGGGTATGTTTCTGTTTTATCATTTAAATTTACAGAGGTATTATTTAGATCTGCAGATGAATTCAATGATGTTTTAATACATATAACCATTAAGTGCTGCAGTTATGTTGTTGTGCATTTACCAAATATTGTAAACATGTCAATATGTTCATGGAACATTGTTTGACCTTGCAGAACAGAACATGTTCGATGTGAACAAATAGGCAATTGGCAACTGGGGGCTGAGGAGGACAGTCTTCGATACACACACACACACACACACACACACACTCACAAATAAATAATAACAATAAAGCAATTATGACAGGAGTTCTTTAGCTCTCTTAGTGTAGTACTACTCATCAGCAAAGATGTAAAGAGAGAATAAAATCAATAAATGATTTCTTCAGTCCAAAAACACTTAAATTCACTGCTTCTTTATGTGTTTTGTTGCTCTCAAATGGTCAAGTATTCTTAGAGTGAAGTTTGTGTGTGTGTGTGTGTGTGTGTGCGCGTGTGTAAGTGTGCACCTGTGCTCAGTGATTAATCATTTTGTGGCCATGTTGGTTTGATTAAACTGTGTACAGTATGTATGCAAATGCAGCTGCATGGCCATTTGAGAATGTGTGACAGTGTGTGTGACCTGTATCTGCAGCAATTATCACTCTTGGAACACACACACACACACACACTCCTGCACCCAGACGAGTAGGAGTAAACTCTGAGGTACGTGGTCAGGATGTGAATAGCCATTGGTCTATACAGACTCCGGCTCTGGTGCAGTGGTTGACAACCTCTGCAACACGGCACCAGATACAGCTGATAGGAGCCGGAGAACGGAACTCTGTTTTGCTAAAACACAGTTCAAGCAACACATCCTGTGCCCCTTTATAATCTAAACCTCACCAAAACCACTGAAGCTGTTCTTCATACAGCATGTAGACACAAATCAACCACCTGCAACGTCTTATGCAATAAACCAGATTCGTAATGTCCAAATGATGCATTCTATCCCAGGGTCTTACTTGGTTACAAAACCCTCATTTTCAGTCATTACTGTCATATACCGTCCCACAAATGTGTTGATTTTAGGAATCAATGAGGGATTGCTTGGACAGTTACATCACTTCTTTATTATAGCTGCTGATTGCTCCATAAATAAAGGCTTTATGAGTATGAATAGCTTTGGTGAGACCTCCCTTATCTCTTGTTATCCTTCAGAGGAAGCACAGCGACATCTGCTGGCTCTTTGTGTTTAGTCAGCGTCAACACTTTCAAAGCTTAAAGCTTCTATTTTTAGATGCAAACCACACCATCATTAGAAAATGTGCTCACATATTCATTTTTTTGTCGTTAACCCACATTTCATCGCCCTGCACACCCCCTTAGAGAACCTGAAGGAGTTTCGCAACGACTTCTTCATATGTTGTTCACATGTTGCGAATAGAAATTCAGCAACTGTGGACTTAACAGATTTGAATGCTGCACAACAAACACGCTTGTGTTTTATGTGCTGTATGTGAACATTACAAAAACGGCACTAAAGCATCTTTTTTATTCTATTCTGTTCGTTCTGCCTTTAAACAGGACAGAATGAAAATCCAGCAACTTTATGTATCATAAAATCCTCTATGCTCCTGGAGGAGGTGCACCTCGTCTTCATATTGTGACGAATTTAATGTGATCTGACCACACTGTGGGTGGAAGACGTTGCCATTTGTCAAAGTGTGGAAGAAACCATCTGTAGCCAACTGTGAGGGTTTAGTAAACCTTCACATCTGTTGGTATAGTGAACCCAGCAAGATTGCGCTCAGATATTATAATGTAAATGTAAATTAACCACTAATGAAGCTGAAATAATCATTTTAGCAGCCCCTTCCTAAATTCCTGGAAAGTATCAGATATGCAGCTGTTATTTCTCAACATGTTCCCAGTAAGAATGTAATATTGTGTTAACAGGAAGAAAAAAAAACTTTTACTAGTAGAGGAGTCTAATTTCTAAATGTTTTTTTCTTGCCATTAAAAATACATTTACAGTGGTGATGTATTTAAAATTTATCATCTTTACCATTTTACCAGCTGCCGCTCTGTACCACTTACTAAAAATCTCAGCTGGAATTGAATGCTTAAATGTACGCCACTGCTTATTCTTCCCAGAAATATCAAATAATCCTTCCCACGAAGCTTTCAGAGGACCAATAAATGCCTTTCTAAGAAATGATGCCTCACTGTGACAGTGCTACAGGAGCATATTACAGCACAGTGACTCTGCAATGGAGCAGCATGACATGACCATCACATCAGCAATAAAAACACAAAGGCACCATTTACACAGAATCAGAGAGAGATTCTATTTATTCAGACACCAGATTAGTATAAATTCTTCTCATAAGATCTGTTCAATTTCAGCAACTCCTGGACAATTATGTTTATAATAAAATAATATTTACTTACTTTTTTTTTTTGGGGGGGGGGGGGGGGGGGGGGGGAAGAACTGTTTATTTTTTTAACTTTAAAACAAAAGGAGGAAGAAGCAGAAGAAAGACACCTGGGATTGTTTTCTGCAGAAAATCTAAAACACATATCCACTCTGGGCAACATAGAATATCACATAAAAAAAAAAATGTACACATATATATATATATATATATATAAATTTTTATATTTAAAAAAGATCCAATATTAGCATGCAGCCTATTATTCTATCGGTACTAAAAATATTTTTAAATTCTTAAGCTTGCCTGTTAAAGTCTAAATATCTTTAGACTTAAAGAAACAAATCAGATATACAGTTTGTCCAATAAGTGGCTGTGCAGTGCCTACATTTTTGTTTCATTTTGACAAGCGCACTCACTTTACGTGTCCATAACAATGTTGATTTACCTGACCGGAATCTCCTGTTGTGAGCATGCTGTCATGTCAAAAGGGGGCGCACTTGCACCGTAGAATTTACTGCCCTCACTCAACAACTTACTAAAAGTTTGAACATAAACTATACAGAAACAGATTAAACAGATCAGCGTTTGCAGGATAATTGCATCACGCGTGAACACGATGGCAGTTCTGATAAAAGTGTACTTGAGTTTGCATCAAACGTTATGAAACAAGGTGAAATGGAAATCGACATGGAAATCATTGAGCGTGGATTTGGCCTTGGAAACAACAAAGCTAATAAACCCAGCAAACAATAAAATAAAGAGATGAGCAAAACAAACTCTGGGGAGAATGAAAAGATTTGCTTGAGCTTGTACATCTTGGGTTTGACAAACATTGGTAACCTAATAATCACAGCTGTTCTCCAGTGGCTCAACCAAAGCCCAGACTAAAACCCTGTAGATCAGATCTGCAGAGACCTGTAGGTGGCAGTTTACAGATGCTTTGCATAAAGATCTGACACAGCTTGAGAGAATTTATTGGGGGAAAAAAAAAAAGAGAACTATGCCAACCCAGGTGAGCGAGAAGCTTGTAGAGAACTAAGAGGGTGAGTTTATCTGTTAAGGAGATATTTGATTTATAATAGCACGTAAATTGAAAATCTACCCAATAAACAGTAAATCAAAAACACAATAACAAAGGGTACAGAAGGTGAAGCTCTATTCATTTATTAATATTTCACATGAGAGCATTCTTTCAACAAAAAAAAAAGTTGTTTCTAAGTACTGAAAAGGATCCTAAAATCCAAATTTAAAACTCACAAATGGCCGGGGGTCTGCCACGAAGAAGCTTTTTACAAGCTGCTGGTCATTTGGAAAACCTCAATAGATATTTTTACTGCTCTTCGGTGTCACATGAGGACAAAAAAAAAAAAAAAAAAAAAATGTCTGCTGCACCACAAGCTCTTCAGTTTGTCTCAACTTGTAAACTAGATGCAGCAGCTCCGGAACATTAAATATTAAAGCACTTTCTTCTCTGGCAAAAGCCCCCCCCCCCCCCTCCCCCCTTCCCCCGAAACAGCCAAAAAACTTGCAAATGTCAAACCACAACAATACAAACTGTTAATGTTGCATAATTTGAGAGAAGAGGCTAAATTGTTTGTGTCTGAACTGTAAAAACAAAAGAGTGAAATACACATGAAAATATGTTTTAAAAAAAGTTTTGGTTTTGATTCCTTCCACCTCACCACACACCACACACCACACACACACACTCATACAACATGTCTCTGGAGACTGCTTTAATGGGGATAAGTGAGTGGGAAGGTTAAGTGACAGGCTTACAAAATCACACAACAGGTTCTCGAGTTTGTAACTGAGCCACGACATTTATGAGTGAATCCATCATAATAGAGACAGGTAGAGTTTCCCAGTTGTGTCAGAGAATCCAAATAACACAATGAGACCAAACTGCCCTGCTGTTGGCAGCAGCTGTGAAGAGGAACACGAGGACCGTCTCCACCAATGATCCGTCTCCGTCTTTTTGATTCAGAATCCATCTCTGTCTCATCGCTCTTAGAAATCGGATACCCTCCCTCAGTGCATTTATGTGAGAAAGCTAATGCAATATGATGACAGGTAGATCCAGGTGGGGAGGCAAAGAGATTTGCCTGTAATAAAAGAGTCCACTGAATAAAACATGATATTTTATACAATATTATGTTTTCCTATTATTAATTATTTAGTCATTTTCTTTCCGTTTAACAACTGTATAGAAAGGTCTGATTTATAATTAAGGCACTGACACTGACTAAAACTTCGGAACTTTTTAATCACGGCTGTGGTCTTTTGTGGTTAATAAAGTTTAAGGCCTGTCAGAACTGTGGTGGCTCATTAGCCATTTCCCCTCTGAGTTATTTGAAAATGTGTTGTATGTGAGGCACAAACAGATTTAAAAAATATATCCTGGCTATGTGTTCTTAGAGAAGACACTGAACCATAGATTTCCCCTGCCATTGGTGTGTGAGTGTGTGTGTGTGTGTGTGTGAATGGGTGAAGCAACATTGTAAAGCGCATTTATCATTTACCATCTTTGGTAGATGCACTATTGGCAACAGTTACTGCATAAAACATCGGCCTCATTCAACTTTGAACATCTGGACACTGACATTTTCCCCCATTCTTCTTTTCAAAACTGCTCCACAGGGGGGTCCAGTCACAAACATTCAGTTGGACTCAGTGGCTCCAGAACATTAACCTTGTAGTCTCTTAACCATATCTCTTGTGTGTAGCCTTGGCTGTTTGTCTTACTGAAAGACATCCTTTCCAGACTGCATCAAGCTTTCCTCCAGGATTTCCCTGTATTTTACTGAATTAAATTGACTCTCAACCTTTAACAGCCTTTCAAGGCCTGCTGCATAGTGACAGTATGATGCTGCCACCACTGTACCTCACAGTGTGTTTGTGATAATGTCAACCTCTGATGACCAAAATGCTAAATGTTGGTCAGGCTAGACCAAATAGCCGTCTTCCAGTCTCCCACATGTCCTCTGAAAACCTGTAGCTACTACTTTTTGCAGCAGTGGCTTTTTCTTTTTCACCATTTTCACCCCTGTCTGCATAGTCTCTCCCATCTCAGCCAGTGAAGCTTGTAACTCCTTCTGGGGTGTCCTAGGCATGAACATGTCCTCTCTCACTAGTCTCACTCTTGTGCGTTCACTCCATTTTTGAGGACGGCCTGTTCTAGGCAGATTGATGGCATATTCTAATGATGGATTTCACTGTACTCCCAGAGCTATTCAGTGACTTGTAAATGAGCTTCTATCCATTTCCTGACTTTTGCTTTTGGTGCATTTATACTTCAGTCATTGAAACAGAGCCAATGTGCAGGGATGATCTCCATTTACTGTAACTCAATGTATGACTTGTAAAACCAGTTGGCTGCATATGTTTTGTATTAGGTGAGTCACTTTAAAGGGAATGAATACCTAGGCAATAACTTATTTTACATCTTAGATTGGTTTAATGAATCCACTTTAAAAATCAGTTCTCTCTTTGACAAGAATCTTTTTTCTTCCTTGGGTTCTTTGGCTTAAAAAAGCCTGAGTAAACACTGAACAGAAATGGAAGGAAAAACCTTTCAAGGGCATGAATACCTTTTATAGGGACTGTCTAATGCTGCACCCACAGCTGTGTAAGACTTTTCTCACAATAAACTGCAAGGACAGATTAAATTATGCAATGATGCTTGAATAAGGCTTTTAAAAGTCTCCTTGAAGGCTTTGCATCATTATAATCCAAGTATACATTTCTCACTTCTAATCTTTATATCTAAAATAGCTTTTATTAAGTGTGTACACTTTGGCAAACTCATTCATAAAATTCTGCCAACAGAATTTGGGAACAAACAACAGAATAATGAGAAATGTCACTGCAGGCATGAACAAAATGTGTTTTGGGGTGAAATGAAAATATCAAAATCTCTTCCAGCTTGGCTCACTGGAAGCAACATATTTTGTTGTTTGTGCATAGCTATGAACAAACAACAAAATATGTTGGTTCCATATCACATATCATTAGCTGCTGGCAGGGATCGTAAATGCAGCGTTAACTTCTGAGTTTGACATGTGACCTCTCTAAGTGCTCCTACCATCACTTTGGCGTAAAATATTACGTGTTACCAGACAAAAAAAAAAAATGGAGGCAAACCACAGGCTTTGAAGAGTAATCCTCGTTTCCCCCAGAGGTCCCTTCATGAAATAGGAGAGGTTTTCTGAATCCTAATAAGTTCTTAATTTAGTGGAAACACACACAAAAGGGCAAATACACACTCACACAAACACACACAGTCAATAACAGCTTCCCATCTTGCTTGAGTTATTACGGTGTGTGTGTGTGTGTGTGTGTGTGTGTGTGTGTGTGTGTGTGTGTGTGTGTGTGTGTGTGTGTGTTTGCTCTACACTTTCTGGCATCCAGTTTCAAGACGTTTCAACTAAATGTTTTACAGCGCAGACTTGTGAAAACACACAGGGACGACAGAAGTTGTTTCTCTGAAGGAATCATCTTCAATGCATTGATAACAGGTGGAAGAACGAAACACCATTTCATTCCTTTTACGCTGGTTTTGGGTGCTAACAGTCAGAGTGTGCCTTAAAACCCACTGAGGTTAGTTAATTACAGCACATGGAGACCGGAGGCTCGCTCATTAATCAAAGCAGTTGCTCATTGAGAGACTAATAAAGTAGCTCTAGTTGATTCCGCACTACCAGGCAGCAGGTGGGTGGAGTAGGACATGTTGTCCCATTGTATGTTCATCCTTTGACTGAGTGAACTCAACTGTGTAAACCTGCCTAAATCACAAACATCAGCAGTTTTTCAGCTTATTCAATTTGTTCTTGGCTTTTATTCATTCCCTTAAATGCCCTTTAAGTTATTATTGCATATTTAGGAGGCACGCGGCAGAATAATGTGAATATAATTAAAAGAATGTTGCAAATAAGGTCAACAAGTGCTTCTGTACAGGCCAAATTATTTGACTTGATATATACGTAGAGTTGAAAGCCAAGTCATTTTCCTTTTGTTGTTTCTGCTCATTTTGGTTTTGATCATCAGTGCTGTTTTTGCTTTATGATGCTAATATTTATCTTATCTGTTTATAAGATGGAGTAGTTTATAAGAATTTCATTTCTCTTTTATCCTTGATTATTCTCTCCACAGTTTTTGTCTTTTAATAATTCAGGACGTTAAAAAGTGAAAAACATCTTCTTCAGTAGAAATTGGGGAGGGTTGCGTCAGGAAGGGCATCCGGCGTAAAAACTGTGCCAAATCAACATGCGGACAATGATCCGCTGTGGCGACCCTGAACCCACGGGATAAGCCGAAAGGACAAAAAAACCCAAAAAACTATGTAGTACAGTTTTTTTTCACTTTGTTACTTTGATGACCGTCCTATATTCACTTCCCTCAAAAACTTAATTTGTCACATGCTCTGAAATTTTTTTCTTCTGTGTATTTATACAGACCGTGCGCTAAGTTAGAGGTCAAAGCTAGAGGTGACAAGAAAGTCAATGCAACGGACACCGATTAATGACAGGTTATTGTCTTCCTGCCAATCAGTCCTTCGCTCTGCAGACACCCAGACGCACACACACACAGCCTCCTGTTCTCCAAAGCTGACTCCAGCTTGCCTGCCTGGCATTCCTCCCTACTGACAGTTGACAGCCTTAAGCCGACATGAAGTGTGGATTTCGCTGCTGCCGTGTAATTGACATCCTGTTGCTTGTCAGCCTCTTTTCTTTTTCTGCTGCTCCTTCAATCAAGACACTGGAATCTCATTTTCATACAAATAACCCCGGTCACATGTTGAAAGCTTGGGAATATTATTCACTTGTCCTCTGAATGCAGAAGTTTGTCTTTATGCATTTGCATATCTGAGAAGTGAAACTAGACCCATGTCTGAGTCTGACAGCTCATGGCACATCCTCAGAAGTCGTTTTTTTGAGGCAATAAAACCAGGAGAGGATATCAATACATCACTGATCACTGGTTCAAATATAGTTACAGATAAATAAGTGTTCATATGATGACTCTTTAAAATAGACTAAAATAGCTTTTATATTATCAAAAACCTATATTGACAATAAATGTGTTTTATTTTGAAAAGAATCTCTATTTTATGGTTCCATTTTGACTTTAACCTTAATGACCGTGATGTTCAATGATATAAATCATTGTGTAGTACCACATTTTAGGAGCACTACAAACGTTCTCATACAGCCATATAACTACAGCACAACAATAAAAAACATGTGTATATTGGAAAATGTTGTGTGTGCAAACAACTGTAGAAAAGGGAAATGCAGCATGTAAATACAATAAAAGTCTATTGCTGACATATATCGACCATAAATAGAACTAAAGCAGCGTTTGATGACAGAAAGATTTTTTTCTGTTATCAGACATCATCATGTAGATAAATCAACCAACACTGTATCAGCTCACAAAGGACAAGATAACGCTGAATTTACTGAATAGATGCGTGAGACAACAGTGTGTCCATGATGTAACTCCTCTTTTATCCCACAGTCAACTCTACTGACACAGTTCATCTTTTAAGATCTGTGCTAAATTGTAATTTCCATTTCATTCATGGTCCTTTCCTGACTAAATCTATCTTGTGACAACCGCACTCAATTCCTGTAGGTGTATAATAGTTAGTGTTGAGCACTGAGGTGTCAGTTCCAATTGTTGCATTGTCACTAATGGACACCTGGGAACAGTCTCACTGAGGACAATAGACAGGACTTAAAGAGACCATTATGGAAGGTCAAAAGCATTATAATTATATGGTATTCGTCAGCTTGGACAGATGTCAGGCCTGAATAATGAAGGGTGTTACTGTCTTACCTGCTGGCTCCAACAATGTCACCTCTATGAGAGAAAAGAAATCTTCATGTTTCTCACATGGCTTCTTTTACATAATAGTGATGCACATATTTACTGGTATCACTTCTCTCAACTCTTATTTTGTATTGGATACAACATAGTTATATAGAGTACAAAGCGATTAAATGCATTTAAAAATAAATCATGGTCTCCTATGAATAGCATCCTCTTGGTGGTTTTAATGTGGCGGTGGATTGGTGTAAACTATGTAAAACTATCCTTTTAATAAATATGGAAATTCTAGTACATTGTGTGTAATATTGTATCTGTTTATGGGGCTGTTAGTGACAACACAAGACATATATGTAATGTATGTGATTAAGTGTCTAAATTCTAGGTATTTTAGGTATATCCTAAACTAAAACTATTCTCTTGATCACTGTTTTGTAGATACTTATATTTTACTTACTTGGACATAGGCCAGTTGGTACTTTATACACCATGGAAAGAATGAACTACATGTGGGAAAAACATATCCCAAACATCTGATTATCATTCTGTTCAGCATTTATGAAGCACTCTTCAGGGCAAACATTATAAAACACAGGGACTATAAACCTCTAGGTTTGAAAAAGAGAGCAAGACCAGGAAAAAAACAGCTAATCCTGTGAGCCAACCACTGCTGAGACGGCAGGCTGAGCCTCAGGTATTTCATGCACTTCACAACTTCAAATTAAGAAGCAATTATATTCTCTCCTGGGTCATTACTAATCTTGCTGAGGTAATGGAGCCGCACCTACAGCCTTAATTGTAGGGATTACAGTGTAGAAGGCACAATTCCTTTAACCTGCACTGTCAGAAACAAAATCGTAACAAGAAGAAAGGAAGCCTCATTTGCTAATGCTGAGAAAACCTTGAGTGAAAGGAAACTATGTCTAATCTGTCTTTGTGCTAATGCTTGTATTCCATGTTTTTTCTGACCTCTTTCTGTCTGTTGCTGGATTTTGTTTCTGATTTTGAATGAATTAATACTTATTCCCAAAATAAACTAAACCAACTAAGTAGAAGTTTTAAGTCCCGCAGCCTTGCAGCTTTGGGACAATTTCAACAGATCAAAAGTTCAATTACTTACGCCTACAAAAGCACAAATATGTTTCCCATGATACTTATTTTATGATCCCAGAAAGCAGAAAAATTTCAGATGTTCAACTTTCTTGTGTAATTTACAATTACGCACGGCCATAATATTGGTGAATATTAGCACAGTACGTGCAAATAAGCTCACAAATACTGCAGAGCCAGAGATTCTCAGAGGGGAAACTTCATATCCTGTGCAGAACCAGTCCAATGAATTTCTAATACATTACTGCGACCTCTCAGTCACAACAACTTCTTGAAGTGAAATAGGGAGAAAAGAGAACTAAGGAGAGGTGAGAGTGCCGTGCAGGGTGAGAGTGCCGTGCAGGGGGAGAGGAACATCCTCTTCCCCTTAACCAGTATTAGCATGACCTTGTTAAAAGAGAAACATTCCCTGTTGTCACCATGATGTCTGCAGTGGGTGGAGTCAACCGAGCCAAATCATCAAGCCGAACCCTTGAATTATAGACCGTCAAAAGCAAGCACTTGTATTCGTCATTTGTCATTATTTGTTTTTAATAATGTCCACTAGAGAGGAGTGGTGATTAAAAAAAAATAAAAAATTGTAAAATGATCACAAAGCCGAGTTCCCCCTTGAAGGGAGCCAAACAGGCCTGCACAGTTTGATGGCTTTGACCTGTAGAGCAGAATATGATGTCCAAATCAAAATCAAAGTCAAAGTCAAAACAAGTCAAAAAGTCAGAAAAAAATGTGTCTACAGGGTGAAACTGTTACATGTGAGGCATCAAACACAGTTATATGGCAGAATAATGTAGGACCTTTCAATGCCATGCATGGGTCAGCATGTTCCCGGACCCTTAAATCACCTGAGTGGTTGTGTAATTACGGCTTTCTGGGCCGCCACTCAACCCTCTAATACCCAGGGGGCTCTAGAGCGGCGCCACTTGTTGCGCAAGTATTCACAGAGAGGGAGCTACAGGGAGGGTAACACTGAGAAAGGCGGGGGAAGCGGCTGAGGGTGGAGGAGAGTTGAGATGCCCTTTGGCAATTTCGAGGTTAATCTTCTAAATGTCGGCTGACAAAGCAATATTCCTGAGTGAGTGTGCATGTGTGCGTGTGTGCGTGTGTGTGTGTGTGTGTGAGAAAGGGCAGGGAGGGGTGGGGACCGGGGTTTGCGGAAGAGGGGTTTAGGGTGGCAAAGTAAATGAAAGGGAGAAGCACAAAAATGAGGGAGTCACTCCACTTCAGACAGTTTGGACAAGATTTAAAATTTTGTTGATTTTTCTTCAGTTAAAACACATGCTATAAAAAGAAATCCAAAGAAATATTTGCAGCCTAAGCACTACTACTTCTGGCCTCAGTCAAACGCACACAGTTTTACACGCCTTGTTTGGTTGCTGTTGAAATGAGTCCGATTTAAGGATTAATCTAGCAAAGTCTGATCAGCTTTCTGAAAAAGCAGACATGCTGAAAAGACAGACATCTCTGCCAAAAAACCCTTAAACAGCCGATCCCAAGTGGCCGTTTGGCCAAAGCCATGATCACAAATGATCAGTGATCTTTAACAAAGATGCTTCGAGGCCAGAAAATGATCTGTCCTTCATCAGCGATTATGTGACAAACCATCACAACATTCTCCCCTTTTATAAATGATCATTCTTATTTGTGTTAAGTATAAGTTGTGCACGTTACAAACCATTTTATCCTTTATGCCATGAGGCCGGCGTGTCCCCGTATACTTAAAGCACAAGACAGGACCTCTGGAGCTGCTAGGTTAGGTGAAATCCTTCTGTAATCTGAACAGCAATAGCTGATAACAAACATGATTCGCTGTTTAACTGACTTGTTATTTCACAGACGTGATATATATCTAAATATATATAGTTTAGTTTTTTTAAATGGAAATTAGAAAACTAGATACCAAGTTATTCTGCTTCTGTATTTCCAACATAAATAACCAAAGCTGGTATCTAAATAATACATCGAGTAAAGTCCTCTATATGCAGAAAAGCACACAACGTTATACAATCATGTCTAAAATTATACATTTCAAACACAGCTTATTGCTATCAGTCCATCTCTGCAGGATGAAGTAGGGCATGACTGTTTTTCATACAATTAAGATAAAGCTTTAACTGGCGCCTAGCGTTTTATTAAAAGGGTATTTCCACATCCATCTTCACACTGCTAGGACTGCGAATATGCAGCCATGACAGAAGCTAACAGGATGTCCACACGGGTGACTGGGTGAATCCAACAATTCATTCATGTTGTGGAAAAAGCTTAAAGAAAGGTTTGGTGGGATTCTTGTAAATGACGTAAACAGCAGTAATGCACCTAAACACTACAACTTTAGACTTTAAGCCTTATAAACATTTTCAATAATTCACTGACAGCAATTTACTGGTATCAATTCTCTCAACTGAGCCAAGCAGAGCTTTGTAGACAGGATTAAGGAGGGTGTGGCCAGAAGGAGAAACAAAACTGGTCACAAAATGGGAACAAGGATAGATAATATGTTCATTCTAACCCACATGGGTCAACTTAAACACATTTTTGTTTTTACTTTGGACCAGTGCAGTGAGCTGAAAACAGTGGCATGTAATTTACACATGTATGAAATAAGCAGAGGAATCAGGATTCATTTAGGCCCGATGTTTCTGTAGTGAAGGTCGTGACACACCAAGCCGACCCCAAAGAAACAGCCGTGACGCAGGCCAACTGGTGCATCGGGTCATGTCGGTTTCATCTGGACCAACAGGTGGTGCTGGAACACGCCATGGAGATGAGACCTTGCGAGTATGTGGCGCTGCACGTTCTGCGCCGGTGTAAGACGAGGAGAAAGTGGAAGACCCGGGGCCACGGATATACAAGCTGTACACAGAGCAGCATTAGCTTACTATTTTGAGGCCCTTTGGTTCAACACAGCTGGTTGTAATCGAGCATATGTCCCTTAAGTTACAGTAGCAGGACAAGTTGTACTGCTGTTGTATATGGTCTCTTCTCGTGCACTGATTTGCTAAGCTGATCAGCCAATCAGAGCGGTCCCACTCAACGACGGGCCAGCCCCGAGGCACGCCGATTCAACACGAGCCACAGACTGCGTTTGACTAGCAGCACACGCGGCTGATCGTCCGGGTTGGTTTGTTACAGCCTTAGGTCCAGTATTCGCTGTGTTATAACAGTGACACTTTCCCAAAATTTGTCAGAGCAGCTTTACAAAAAAATTACACTGGATGTCAACGGATACTGAGCAGAAACGCAGCTTCAGGTTACGCGATAAGGGTCCTATTAATGTGGCGTGTTAATGTTAGCCGTTGGTCACCTTACATTTAGGAAACACTACATTTACAGCTGAAGGGTGGGAAAACTACTTCACCCCTGTGAGGTCAGCACTTCTGTGGAGGGTCATACACAAACACGTCTATGTGCGTAGACATTTATTTATTCATTTAAAATTTCATTTCACCCATCATTTGGGTCAGATTTGACAGGGCTCCCAGTCGTTTGTTGAGGTAATTACCTGTAGACATGGCGCAGAACAAAGCGATCGGGGAGGGTCCCTAAATACACTGTCTAGACTTGGTGTCTCGTGCCCTCTCTCTGTGTCCCTCTATTTATTGTTTGACCTGTTGTATGACTTGACAAGGAGTCAACCTTTAACTTGAAAGAGGACAGACAACACTGCAACGCTATTTGTCTCTAGCTCATTACTGGTTATTTAGCTTTTAATGGGCATGAAACCGTTGTTACCAGCATCTTTTGCTTTTTGCACCTCGAATGTTAAAGTGTAAAATACTGTTTCTAAGGTCTCTTGCTGGGAGATAAACAACAGTGCAGTTCAGTAAAGAGACGGTTAGTCTGACCCACTTTAATGGGCCTCCTTTGAAGTGGCGAAGATAGTGCTTGTAATCAGCTTAATTGATTGTAACAAGGCACCAGCACCAGAGAGGGAGACAGAGACGGAGCGCTGTGGGGTGGTTGTAGAGAATCAGTTGTGTTTGGGTAGAGCAGTAATTCACCATAATGACAGCCATTACTCCAAAGGCAAACGGTGTCATTCACGTCTCCAAACTCTGGGTCAAGCTGGCAGATGTTGCTCTTGTACTTGTACACAGCCACAGGGGGAAATTACAAGCAAACAAGGTTTAAGTGCAACTCAAGTACTGCTGAATTGTGAGTAATTGCCATTGAATTAGCTGAGGAGTAAACTGAAGTGCAACACAAACACCTTGGAATTAAAAGGCAATCAACATCACAGTCAACTCATTTTACTTTAATCAAAAGCGAATGAGATTTTGCCACACATGCTTAGAAGCTGGCGTTACATAATATGAAGGTAAATGTATTGATACTTGATGTAAAGTATTGATATTTGTTGTACAAACTATGTGGTGAGTACACTTTTAACTCCGAATGAACACGTATCTCTCTCTCTCTCTCTCTCTCTCTCTCTCTCTCTCTCTCTGTTTGTCTCTGTCTTTCTTACTCACGGTCTTACTCTTGTCTCATCATCTGGAGTTGATTATTCCATTTCCTGGCTTGTCAACAATTATCTACAGATCAGCCAGCAGCCCGACATAAAAGGCTTAAAAAGGGGGCATCAACACAGAGAACACAAGAGAATTTCATATTTGGATTAATATTATATTACTGGCATATATTACTGACATTCTTAATGTGCTAATCATCAGTTTTTGGACCTTCAGTTCCTGAGTTCCCGGCCACAATGAGGAGCTGTCAGATGTGTCTTTGCTTGTCTTTCAAATTAAGAGTCATCGACACAGGAGACTTCAAGGATCAAAAGTAGCGTCCCATAGGAGCATCTTGTCGGCTAATGGCTAGTGGTGCTAGGTGCAGTACTCCCGCAGGATTTAGTTCTTCAAGTATTGCATGTTACAGTAGCCATGACTTTGCCAAACTCCACAATATTATTATGAATGTCTGCCTCTTACTCCTTCGCATGCCGTTGCACCCTCCTTGCAGTCCAAAGAGCACCTGTTGATCAAGTGAACAGTTACCACCAAAATTGTCTTTCTCATGTTGCTATCAGATTTTGTTTTTCATTTTTTTGTTTTGCAAGACATAAACTCAAAATAATGACAATACCTCCAGGAACATTTCCCCCATACTTCATTTTTCATTTTGCCATCATAAACTTGCCAGGGTGCACACATCAGTAGATACTTCAGGATGAAAATTAAATCAGGCTTTACTAGTTGGATTAGTAACTGTAATATTGTTGCCTTTTTGGGTAGTGTAATCTCTTGCATTACTCCTTAATAACAACCAGCAATTATATAATTGTACTGTATTACTGCCCAGCACAGTTTATGACTGAAAACAGATGAACAATTCAGCTTGATGGTAGTTGAACATCCAAGTTTTAAGCAGGAAAACTAAAAGACCCTCAAAAGATCCTAAGGGGCGGCATCAAAATAAAAAAAATCAGTTCATTGTTTGATTGCTTTCTTCAATGGATTTTATTACAGAATTGCTACCTTAATATGATTCCAGCCCATCCGCAGCCGTGCAGTGCTGGTCCCAAGAATTTGGGGAGGTTTGGGTCAGGAAGGGCATCCGGCGTAAAAACTGTGCCGAATCAACATGCGGAGAAATGATGCGCTGTGGTGACCCTGAACGTACGGGATAAGCCAAACGGACAAACAAAAAAAACTACCTAAATATAATTAAACATAAATCTGCAGTAAAACAGAACTTACTTGCTGAGATAAAAGCAAACAGACATCAACTACTAATAATGTAACATAATGATGTGTATGTTGATCACTTGTCCCTTAACAGCATGATTAACACTGATCAACTCTAAACCCCCTTAAAAGCTCAAACATAATTAGGCGTTTTCAGTTTTAATCTGTAGGGGTCAAAGCAGCAACACCTATCATACCCGGTATTATTTACTCCTGGAGTCAAGCTGCTGCTTTCTCTGCCTTTCTCCTATGTTATGCTGTAAAGCCAGACAGATAAAGTGCGCTGGCATTTTGGGAGTTGCCACCCTGCCAGTCAGCCCAGCTGTCAGCCCCTGTCGCTCCATTTCAAAGGACACGTGCAGATGTTTGTAACCTTTGACCCTGTAGGTGAAGAAAGGGTCATCACGAAAGGTCCCCAGTGGAAGTTCTCACACTGCTGGGTCAGAGCAAAGATCACTGTGGTTGTGTCCCCTGGACATGTCTACAAATCTAAGCTCTTTCTGTGGTCCCACTGTGACTGGCGTCTTTTTCTCATTAAACAGTGGTGGGTCTGAGTCTTGAGTTTGCTGCAGCCCATGCACACACACACACACACACACACACACACACACGCACACGCACACGCACACACACACACACACACACACACACACACACACACACAAAGAAGAATCTAACAATCCTGAGCCACTTTTGTGCCAGGTCATATTTCTTGTGTGCACTGCTCAGGTCACTGAGCAAGCAGGACTAGTAAGTTTGTCAACCGTGGATCCTCCAAATGATTAAAAGAAATCAGTTGCATGGTTATTCAGACGGTCCAGAGGGTATCCCATCCCAGACAACCTATGAGCAACACTAAACACCACGAGCCAACTAACAAATGACTCAGTAAGCCAGCCTGTCTTCTCCCAATGGATGACCTTTCAAAGGTCCAGCTTTGATCTTCCCTTTTCCTTGTTTTAGTGGAGAGGCCAATTTGTTTATTCAGTGCAGCACTTTGTTCTTTATGACTAAATAAATAATGATAAAATTTGGCCTCACAAGCCACTGACGGCAGAGCTGCATGGTAGTTAAATGCAAACACATACAGAGTGAAACTTAAACCTTAGTAAGAGGACTTTTACTTTGAAAAGCTGGCACCATATGATAAAGAACAGATACCTATTTTATATAATAATTCAATACGCTTTCTTCTTCACAGCAGCATTTTGGACCTAAAGGTTTTCCCGATTATTTTGTTTTACACCTAATTACTCATATAAAGTCCAAGTTAATAGGTCCTGAAAAATTAAAAGTGGAAAATGTATTAAAAAGCGAAAGCAATAATTGGAGAATCATTAAGAGTTGTTTATGATTGTAAATAGTACACAAGCCACCTATTAATAATCGAAAATTACAGTTTATACATTTCTCTGGATTCTTTGAATGTTTTATTGATAATATATACTGTACTTTACATAATAAAATCCCCAAGGTGCAGAACACACATTTCTTCAAAGTGTTGAACCTCACCCCATTATTACATTTACAGCTTGCGAGACTCTGCTTTTCTAGGATCCTCTATATAAACCCAATATATCAACTTTCTCAGTTTCAGTAATGTATGATGTGTTACTAGTTACAAATGTTTAAAAAGTGTTTTGCAAATGATTACACCATTTTTGTCTAGATGCTACACAACTTTTCTGGAAATGGGGTTTGTGCTCTTTCAAAGCAATAAGTAGTAACATAAAGGGTTGAAACAGCATTTTACGAGGTTTTGGACATAAATTAGGTTCTCAGTCTAGTCACGGTTACCAAAAGAAACTCCTTGTGCATGGATAAACTATATTTGTCACTCAGTTTCTATATAATGTAACTTTATATAGCGCTGGACAGCAATCAGGGATTGACCCTGATTTGACTTTACAAAAACATAAATGTTAAAATATTAAAAACAGAACAATAAAATTGATAAAAAAAAAAACAGTTTGAGCCTGTTATCTTGAGTGTTAAGTTTTTATTAGTCTTAAGTTTGGATCTAAAACTATGGAGCTCGGACATAACACGGGTATCGAGAGGCAACGTGTAAGCACATGTGTACTGTAGCTTAGTCATCGTTGTGGCTTTTTCTACCATGAAATGTTATTTGCTGTAATTTGCAAAAAATTCTTTTAAGGACATTTTTTTTTGTGCGGTTTAAGTTGTTAGTTGTGTGAAAGGTGGATTTCCCTAATCTCTGGAAAACTTCCCAGAATACTGTGCATGTTCACACGATCACATGCAACACACACACACACACACACACTAATACACACGCAAACTAGCCCTTCCAGAACCACTTTAAACAATTATACCATTTCAGTACCTCTCCATAATAACAAGGCGCCTTGTAATTTACATGACGGCCTTTTCATAAATCCTATCTGTCAGAACTAATTAAGACATAAAGTGGCAAAGGATTCTACACAGTTGTGAAATAAACGGATGGCCTCTGGCTAGTCTCTCTTGCTCTCTGGAGAGCTGGAGAGTTTGACACGGAAAGTGAAGTCATGAGGCCCGTGATGCTCACTGAGTCATACAGCCAAAGTGTGATGATGCTCCCAGTCTCTGATCCTGATGGTTCATTTCCAAAAGCCTAAACCCAAAGTCAGTTAAAAGCCTATAAGTATGAAGCGTAGTAGCAGTTTAACAAAAGAACAGCTATTCTCTTTCATACTTGAAGTCCGTTTTAAAGAAGCCCGTCGAGGCCTCTCTGTAGCTACGAGGGGCCTCACTTCGGAGCTTTGGGAAAGTGATGGTGCATCACTTTTAAGGAAATTGATGTTTGTCATTGTAAAATGCACCAATAGAAGTGGTCAGCAGAGGCCCCTTTTACTTCTTTTTAGGTGGCACAAATATTTGCCTGGTTTGCCACTCCTATATCTAACAGAGGCAACCTGCATAGAGAAAGAATGTAACATCCATCTATTGACATAAAGTTAGGGTGTGGAATGGAAGCTAAAAATTGAGTTTCAATGCCCCAAACTTTCCAAAACACCTCGAGGTAGAATAGCAAAGTTATAAATTGGAAGGAAGACCTGATAATAATGGGTTATGTTAAGGTGAAGCTATGTGCCTACGTTAGTGGATAAGTACATATGCCATGTGGTTTTCAAAACTCCATCAAAGGGACAAGAACAGTTCCGAAAATATAACTGCGGCTGGCGACAACCCAAGCAATTATCGCCTTTTAAAGAACTGTACGTTACACGTTCTGCGTTGAAGACAGGACCAGATACATTCCATTCGGCTTGGCGCTGATCACTCCATGGCGTGCGTGCATGTGCTGTGTGTCACCATATTGCTACACGATTTTGTGCATCACGTGTCGCTTTGCACTGGGCACACGCACATGTTCACGCGCGTGCGGCATGATGCTCCTTCACAGCAAGTCGCAGGTGTTGCCACTGTGTATGTGGTGCTGTAAGAAATTAGATGTGTTATACTAAACTGTGCCTGTAATAAACTCCATTAATCTTGGCTGTCCGGCCCTTAAAGAAAACTCAATGTGATATTAATGGACAGCTAGCAAAAATGTCTTATGACTGACACATTTCAATAATCTATTTTATGATATTACCTAACATACTTGTCTAAGCATGTGTGTACTGTAACCACTGTAAGTAGATAAATATGTAGGTTTTTATGCCCTCCATTCCAGCCCTGCAGTGACTTGTACTCCGCTGCCAATTTTCTCAGGAGCACTCTCCCACAGGGTCACAGTAATCAGCTGACTATCCTGTAACACAGCCCAGGGCTGAGTCAAGCAACAGATTACCTCCTTCTCTTGTCATTAGCAAAGTGGGCATCAATCTTTCACATTACAGAAGGCCTCATTTTCTGGCTTCTGAATAGATCTGTCTCCAGTGTTACCAGCTAATTGGCCCTGGCGCCATTGTAGCATTCAAGGTGGTCATTTAGGTGCATTACAGGTGGAGGTTCTGAGGGCTTAGGAAGCTCAGAGAGAAAGAGAGTGAGAGAGAGGAAGATATGGTTGACAGCATTGAGATAATCTGGATCAGAGTCAAAACAATGTAATTACATTGAGTGTGTTAGTTGTTGACAGTATGTCTCACTGGTTTGACAAGTTACTAGTGTTACTAAGAAATATGTGACTTACAGTAAATGTGTGTACAGTATTCCCTGGTATAGTGTTATTAAGCATACAATACCTGTACCTGATTGTGTGTACTGTGTGAGAGAGATATGCAATATCATTTTATATCATCATTTATCAAACATTAGTGAAATGGATGTCTGAATGTAAATATGGAGTTTTCCTACCTCATCGTTACCCAGATTTCCTATAGGGAATCCTTACAGAGCTTCACAACCTTAAATAGTTCAACACACCGATCCTTGAGCTTGATTTACTGTACGCTTCTGTATCGAATCTACACCAAAGACATTGCATAGGTACGAAGTAACAGCTCCAGCTCCATCATGATCCGCTCACTTTAAGTCACCAAGGATTGCTAGAGTTCTAAGTGCCATAGAAACCCCGTCGCCGACTGGAAATATTGTGTATTGTGTAATATTGTGTAATATTATTATGTAATATTAGCCCCGTTTCTACAACATCAATAGTTATCATTTGTCTTTCATGGAATCTCAAATGAATACTGATGCATTTTTATTAAATTGTTTCCACTTGCCTAAATTGTGATTATTTAAAAATGTAACTACAATGACCTAATAATTAGTAAATGTAGAGATCTTTGGTTTTTCTATATCCATTTTTATTCACATGTGCTTTTTTTATGAAGTAGAATCAGTGGTACAAGTTGTGATTCATACCAGACCTCTAGCTATGCTGGTCTCAGATCAGAATTACTGTTTTTTTTTTGCATCTGACTTCTTTGATTGCACATTGCCTGTAGTATGTGTGTGACTGTGTGTTTGGCAGTCGTAAGTAAAAATGATGGTATTGTTGTTATTTACGCACACATTTGGCTCAAACTTCAGTTAAATCCAAGGATGTGTAGGTAACCTTCAGCAGCGTCCATAACAGAGCTGGATGCAAACGTTAATGTGAGTAATCTGCTCTGACAAAAATATTAAACTACAATAATGTGCACAGCTTAAGAAGGAGATTGACAGCTGGAAAATAAAAGCAGCAAACTTCAAGAGAAGGTTTGTAGGACTACTGATATTTTTAAACTTCAACATTACTCCAAAGACACTAATCTCAGTGATGTAACCCATGGCATCATACGCTTTAACATGTTTTGAACTACACCAAGCATCAGTAAAGTTAAAATTTACTAGTGTGATGGCATGAATGAGTGTTTTAATGTGAATGTAAATAGTGTGTGAGTGCAGCCCAGCCTGCTGATTATCCCAACCAAACATTCCACCACTTCAAAGCCGCTGCGGTAATTACAATGCTCTGAGGTGTGCCCGACCCACACAACCAGAGGCTTCTCAAGCTGATCTGTCTCACAAACACACACACACACATGCACACACACAAACATGTTCAGACAAATTGCTTTCACTATTATCAGGCTTAAATGATATTATGGAAAAAGGAAGTGGGATGTGTGGGTAATTTTGCTACACCCAGGAGGGCACCCCTCTCATTTCTACCCCTCCTCCTTCCTTCCTTCCTTCCTTTATTCCTTTTCTTGCAAAATCCTCTTCAGATCACACAACATTGTGCTTACATTAATTGCACGTCTAAGATATTGGCCTATCTAACAAAATACACACACACTATTTTATTTTTAACAGTTTCTGTGCAAACACATTCATGGGGCATCCAAGAGAACATCAACTCATATAGTATCGCTTGGGTTAAAGTTTGTTTTCCAAGTGTGTTGTCCCTACAGGCTGCATCTTGCATTGGTTCCAGAAGGATTGCCTTTTCCAGGCCTGAATGGATGCCTGCGGTTTCTGTTATTAGAATACTGGCACTTCTCCTCTTGATATAAGAATGAAAAATAAACGGACACACCTAAGAACAATAATTTTTAATCCTTCCTTATTAGATTTTATCACATGTCCATTTCATATCACATTATTCCGAATTGAATTCGAAAGTAACCTCCAAGTCTGACTGAGAGGATCGTTGTGTTAACAATGCCATCAAATATGGAGAAAGGGTGGACATTGAAGGGAATTATGATAGAATGAAAAGAGAAAATATGGTAGAATGGAAGGATAGACAGTCAGGAGGTAGATAATCATGAGGGAAGGACAGGAATTAATGTTTTGAGGGATGATAGATGCAGCAAAAAGAGAAAATCTGAAGTAAAGAGAATAAAGTAAGAAAAGAATATAAGTATAAAAACTAAAGTGCAGCCACTCAACTAAAGTTAGCAAACGTATCAGGGAACAAAGAAGAAGACAGGAGGGAAAAGAGGAGGAGAGATGCCACTGACACTCTACGAGCTACGAGCAAGTGCTGTGAATAATGACTGACAAGGTGCCTCAGGGGCATGCAGGAATAGTGGGGATCCTGAACAGAGCTGCCAAAAAAAGGCAACAGTTTCTCCCTTGAGGAGTCAGTCCTTTCATCTGGCCGCTCACTGGCGCCTTCACAACCCTCTGATTGTCTGTGAAATAACTCCACTTTAATAAGGCAGCAGCAGTGGCAGCCTGCTGGGAACGGAGTCCTGCTGCAGTCTGACACAGCTACTCAGGCCCGTCGGCTACATGTAAAAATGCAGAAAAATAATGGAGCATTTACCGTATTTAAATCTTTCCTCGGGGATATTTGAAAACAAACAAACAAATAAAAAAAAAGATTTATTTTAAAAGAATGGCTAGACAAAGGAAAAATTGTGGATGTATGTATTTATCTCTGAAGTTCTCATGTGAAATTGTTCCTTTTAGCTTCAATGACTTAAAAAAACAACATCTTATTCTCGTGGGAGTAGAGGCTCTAATATTGTACTTGTGCGCTGTGTTTGACGAACACACACACTCCGTGTCCACCACTTAAACAATGACAGATCATGACTGTGATAAGAATCAGTGACATTATAATATGATAAATTGTCATTCAGAGACTGAACGGTTCCAATTTGCAATGGTCTGGGTGTTAAATGTGACCAATTAGCTGACATAATTTACTTAAACAAGCGTGATGATGGGAGAGAAATATTAAAATATGTGGAACATCTTTTCAGCTTAAACTACTTCCGCAATCATCAAAGGCATAAACTGCTGGAACAAGTGTGCAATTCTTCATCAGAAGCTGGACACTTTCATCTGATGTAACGAAATTGTCTGTGGGTAGATCACAGTGAGATACTTCGTGGGAATCAAAACGAATTACTTCATGTCTAATGTCCATTTAAAATGGGACTGAGTCATAGGACAAGAAGATGAATGAGATGGTTCCAGACATGGAAAGAGACATTTAACGGTTTCAGTGTGGTCCAGTTGTGGCTCAGCCGGACCGAGCTGAGGTTGTGTTTTTGTGCAACTACTATTTAGCAAAGTAACATAGTAGAAAATTTAAATGTGTGACCTCCTTCTTTGAATGCTGGACCCGCACAGCACACAACACCACTGTGACTCTTAACTGGAAAGTCCCAGTGAAGGCAAGAGAGTAACAAACTAGCAAAAAAGATAAAGAAGTAAGTGTTTCATCTTGGGTATAATTTCCCATAATTATCCACATGAGGCCTATGTTTACACATGCACTCATGAGGATAGACTCAGAGCTAATCTATTACTTAAGCTTAACATGTGATAATGTTGAGGCAAAACTTGTATTTTTATTCACAGTTTCCTTGATTTTATGTAAATAGATAAAGAGACCACACGTGTTGTCCTCTTTATATTTAGCTGTTGTCACCTAAATATTTATTAGAAAAAATGAGCTGTTAGGTCAAAAGAGGCAAATATACAGTTTCCGATTCAAATACATAATTAAAAACTTACCAATTTATATATTTATTTGTACCTGCTTGAACAAACCCAATGACCCTTACAAGGAGTTTTGCTGCCTTCAGGTACTTTACAATATCATTTATATCAGGTTATTCGAGAAGCTATGAAAATTTCTTTATGTATATCCTTATGTATATGAAAGTGGTTTGGTCACCAACCCAACATTAAAATAAAAAGAGACAAAAAAACAAAACAAACAAACAGTAATGTGTTTTGTAGGTTTCGATGGTCAGCACCTTTTAAAACGTCACTAGCATCTTCTGTTGCCGACTGTCCTTGAAGGGAGCATCTGTCCCGTCGTAAACACTGTGGGCGGCGGTGATTGGTCAAAGTGGAGCAGTGTCAACGTGCGTCTGCATACTCCCACACGCTACTTGACAGCTGCGTAATATTGCGCTCGACGGAGAGAGAATCTCACCTGGCTGCCGCTTTGCTCTGTCCTCTTGGAGTTCACCTGTTTTTTTTTTTTTTTTTAATCGAAAAGCGATGGCCTCTCAGGAGACCTTACACGAATTTGATAGCAGTTTGTCCGAGGAGGACGGTGGCCGGACGGTGGGGCACAGGACCTCTGCGACGGTGCGTCGACATCACCCGTTCAGCGTGGAAGCGCTCATCTCCGGGAGGAAGACGGACAGCCGCGGCGGGGAGTCCACCTGCTGTAAATCTGAGGAGGGTTCGGTAGCGGTGTCGGCCACAGATTTAAAGTCTCTGTATCTGATCCGAGAGACGCGCAGTCCCCCCGGGGGAAGCCGAAAGAACTTAACGACCGCGCCGTTGTCGCCGGTAAAATCCGAGCCGTCGGAGCCAGAAGACTGCGCACCGTGGGTCACCAGCAGTGCGTTTTCCACACAGCCTCGTAAGTTCATGACATTATGTTTTATGTAACTTGCCCGTTGGATTTAAAAAAAAAAAAACATTTTAGGTTACACTGCAACGTACAAGGGCAAAGTGAACTAGTGGGCTGGAGATGGATGGAGAGGACACTTATTTCAAGTTTTGTAGTTAATTGGAAAATGATTCTCCACAGTCTTCAGTTTGAACGCAGGGTGTCTCCTATTGGAGGTAAAGACAGACATAAAGTAGATAAAGCCAGGAGGACCGTCCTACTATGAGTGAGGCAGATACTTTAATGGAGGTTACAGGGTGAGTAAGTACTAAAATGGAAATATGTGGCATATTGATAAATCCCGGCCTATAGGTGTCCTGATGTCCCACTTTACACTTTGAGTTCACTTTTGTTAGTATGTGACCTACAAGGAGGATGATGAAAATCAAAAATCAACAACAAAGCAACAGGATTCTATGAAAGTCAGATAGATGGAGACATTTACACATTGAATTCTCTTTCTGAACTTAAATGTTTCTCTCAGGTCACGTCAGTCCTGCCTGTCAGCTGAGGAAACACAAGACCAACCGCAAGCCCCGCACTCCCTTCACCACATCTCAGCTCCTGGCCCTGGAGAGGAAGTTCAGGCAGAAGCAGTACCTGTCGATCGCGGAGCGGGCCGAGTTCTCCTCCTCCTTGACCCTGACAGAGACCCAGGTGAAGATCTGGTTCCAGAATCGCCGGGCAAAAGCCAAGAGGCTGCAGGAGGCCGAGCTGGAGAAACTCAAGATGGCCGCCGATGCCAAGACAGCAGCAGTGGCGGCAGCCACAGCTGGAGCTTTACACCCTGGCTTTACATTACCACTAACACTGGGCGCCATGTCACTGTACGGACAGTCGTACTCCACCTATCACCAGCACCACAACAGACCCATACTGCCCATTTCACCTTTAGGACTGTACGCTGCTCCCCTGGGCTACGGCATGTACCATTTATCATAAAAATGGAAATATGATCAGACTTTGGTGTACCATCGGATTTCCCAAAAATGAACGAGGAGGCTGACATTGTAAAAGTCAGTGTTTATAATATATCTGCTGCACAAGGAGTGCTGGAATCAACTTTACTAGCCCTTCAAATCAAATTAGAAAATGAATTTTTATTCCCACATTGAGGATAAAAAAAAAAAATAATGTCCTCTTGTCCCCCTTGGACTGCCTGTTTACATGACTCATCTATAAGAGGGTGGGGGGGGGGTGATTGTCCGGCTGTCTCTACCCTCCACTTATGCAATAATTGAGCTGGACTGAGCACAACAACACAGACTAACTTTTCACAGAAGCCTTTCTCCTCATCAGATACGGTGCCTTGCATTAAAAAGGGCCTTGATGTAAAGATACTTTGTACACACATTTGTATGGATGAATGAGTGTTTCAGCAACTCAGGCCAAAATAAAACATATCACTGAGGCATTTTTTTTTTTTTCCCCCACCCATTTCCATTCCACAAAACAATGCCTTGAAATGCTTTCATATTCAGGTTTGTGGGGTCTTAAAGACAGTAAGGATTCAACCTCAAATTATTCATCCCAAAACATTGTTCTCTCGTAGGACCTATTTGTCACTCTCTTTATGTCATTTGTAGAGTGTAGACATATTTATTCTTTGTGGAAAGCAGTGCTAGAAATGTATGAACGCCCAGTGATGTGTATTTATAACATATTACAACAGTATGTATCAAAAGTTTCTAGCCAGAATTGTATTTATATTGTTCCTGAATATCCCTTTGAAAGGGCTTACGTTATGCTATGCAGTTTCTCCACTAATGTTTTATGTAACGAACAAAAACAAGACTTTCAGACTTGTACCTTTAGCTGACATTTCATTTTACGTATTAAAATGTGAGCAATAGCATTTTGTAAATGTGCCGCTACAGTCACTGTAGCTCTTTTAAAGAAAGTCACGCTGCAAGTCATTTACCAGCGAAACCAGCCAGCTGTTATGCATTTGTTCCTGTTGTTCGATTCTCTGAAGATCGAGCTACTTTGTGCATGTGTGTGCCAACATGAGTGCGTTTGTGTGTGCGTGTGGTTTAATCTCGTGTCTGTGTTTCCCATCAGACAGTGGCCAGTTCAAGGCAATGTTTGTCAAACCATAAATGATAGACATAAATTATCCAACTTCACAGATAGTTCCTGTTATTACTGAGCTGTCACTTACCGCACTGGGCAACTCTTTTTTTTTTTTTCTCTCCTCTCCTGTGTAAAGCTACACTTTTATAAAGATGCTTTGTTTATACAGAAATACATTCTGTTGTCTTCCTGGCAGTCATTATCTCTTTATTTATGACCAACACAGGGAGTTATTCAAGTTTCACTCGCAGTTACGACAGTAGCGTGAGAACTAACAGCAGCATTTATCCCTGAAATAGTTGGGTGGGTTGACAATTTGGAATAAACACCTGGAATCTTCTATTTTAATCTCTCGGTTATTAAATCACCCCAGCAATGTGGAGTGTTATAAAATTGAAAATAATCACAAACATAATACTCAGTCGACTCGGTCGTGGAAAAGGGTGTTAATTAGAACTTCTTCCATATACTTATCATCTTGCTCACTTACCAACAACTTAGCCTATTACAGGGGACCTCCCTCATGTTTAACTGCTCTAATCCTCACCAGCATCGTGTTCTTACTGCCTCTTTAAACTTAAGATCGACCACGGTTTGAATTAGCTGGATTCCTTCAGTTTAGAGGACCAGCTTTAACGGAGCCACAGGTCGAGGAGGTTGGTGGCATGTGAAAAAGGTGTTTGTTGCAGTTCTGGGAGCAAACTTACTGTATAACCTGTGTGTGACTTTGATGTGACGAGGAAGTCGTTTATGGGCAGCAGCGGCATATTTATGAGGTTGCCCTTTAATCAGAACAAGGCCGAGAGGCCGGCAGGCAGGCAGAGGGAGAAGCTTACACAGGCAAGCAATCAGCCTAATGAAGTGCATATTGGCAGGAGAGGCTCCAAGTGTGTTGTGAAACATCAACTTTGTGCTATTTTTTTGGAGGTGGCTGCATTTCAGTGGTGAATTCAGCAGATTCTCAGTTGTTTTGTTTGCCAGATTGTCATTAACACGAGCGATCTGTGTTTGTCACTGCTGTTAGTTGTTAGTCTGGCAGTGATTAGGCCATTTTGTGGGTTTTTTTTTATGTTTACAGACTATATCTGACAGAGCACCTCACTGTCTGCAAGTCAAGAACTTGTCTCTTACCTCCTCTGGTGGCAGTTTGTAATATAGCATCGTGTTCTTTTCTTTTTAATGTCGGTTCAAGTTTCTAAAGGCTCACTGTGAGCACTGAGAACCACAACCCCCAAAAATGCTCTTTTACAACCATCTCCTAAATTGTGGTACAATTGAATGGATCAATAGACACAGGTCAACAGGTGGATGGTCGACCAAATTTAGTCTTCATCCCCTGGATCTGACAAAGACTGTGACACAGTGAGTCATCGTGCTGATTGCAAAACATGGAGGGAGGCGTGAGCTGCTTTATTGCAAAAGGTGTGAGCAAGATGAGCTAGAAATTCTGGTTTTCTATTCCCAAATAAATCCCAAACACATTAGAAAAAAACACAACCTGGCCAAACATGACAACAACAACAAAAACACCTTTTGAGTCTTTTAAAGCTGGAAGTAGAGCAACAAAACCCGAAGAGCAAAGAGTATCTGTAAAGAATTATCTGGGAAAATGATCTCTCCCAAGACAAAGTAAATTTTGGCACCGTTACATTTTGAATTTGGACCTTTGTTTAAAATCTTTTTTAAACAATTTGGATAAAAAGAAAATTTTATTGAATGAACTGGACTTGAAATTACACTACATAACATTTACAACATTTCTTTTATTGTACTTTTGATATTACTCACTACCTTGCTAATGCCAAATGATTTTTTGGATTTTTGTGGTTTGTCTACATCAATACTGTGACTTCCCGCTTTATTTTAACAGCCACCTAGATAGTACCTAAAATTAAGCAAGGATATTAAAAAAAAATTGTATTTTCTCTACTAAAGGCCTCCTCTTCATTTGAATCTGTGCTACTGTTGATCATTTTGATAAGTTGAGTCTCTGAGATCCACAAGTGATGAATTTAAACAAAGTCTTACTGTTCATGCTCTATGAAATTGCTCACATGTAGAGCAAAAATAATAAACTCTGTTTTTATGAATTTGGTGAAATGTAGTTTAAGTTGTCATTGCTTCAGGGGAGTTGGAGGAGGATTCCTGAGATGGGGCTGCAAATCAGAAGATGCTCCTTCATCATCGTAGAAACAAACCTGTGACTTATGGGATTTATTCAAGCTATTACACCACACAAGTAAAAAAAAAAGAAATCATCTATAAGAGGCATCCTTGAGGATGAATGATTCAGATAAAGACAACCAGTTCTCTTTACTCTCATTAAATTCTCCTCAGGAACAGCAACACTGAGTCTGACTCACCATCTGATCATGAAAACATATAAGAACAAAAGAAACAATAAATGTTGATAACACGCTTTTGTCGGCAGCATTGGAAAAATATTACGACTGGCAGTTGACATCTGCTTGAAAGGCAACAAATGTTTGAAAATTGCAAATGAGCACTTCAGAGCGTATTCTCTGCAGTGAAATGAATTTATTTTTTTTTCTGGCTCTTTCAGAACACAGAATAGCAATTAGCATTCCCTGCTGCTGCTCATTTACTGTCTTTTTAAACTTGTTTACAGACACTAATGAAGCCTTGGGCACTGCCTCCCAGACACAAAGACAATTCCCCTGTGAGCTCCGTATGTGCAGACTGGGAGATGATGATGCACAATAAAGATGTTGGTTTGTGTGCATCGTGTGTATGTGTTTTTTTTTTTTTTTTGGGAGAGATCCCTCGAGAGCCACACAGTAGCAGATGCAGGGAAACTGCCTGGAGCAGGCCAGTGGAGGAGCAGGATGGCCAAAGCGTCTGGGGATTATGGCAATCACACAAAACTGAGTCCACTCAATAGCCTGTCTATTTAAAACACAACTCACACAGAAAAATACAACAACAACAAAAAAAAAAAACAGCACTCATTGGCGCTTTAACACGATTAGCACATGAACATACGATGGAGCATAGATACCAACGTGCATCATTCCAAGATAAATTTCTGATTTATCTGTGCATATTGGTTGTTTTAAACCTACACGTATTTGTCACATGGACACAACAGTCAGCGAGGACAAAAAACTTTCAATGCTGAAATCCATTCTCCATCTGTGCAAACTTCACAGAACATCTTTATATCCACACAAACAGCTTGATTGCTTTTTAATTGGACTCTTGTTGCTGGATGTGTAAGCAAAATAGCTCATATAAAAACTAAGTCTAAATTAAAAGTTCAATGTTAACATTAGAAAAGACAGTCTGTCTTTCTCTGCGGGAACTCCTTCATAAACATTCCCATTAACTGCACAGCAAGCAATAATCAGAGTGAAGCAGAATCAGGCCTTGATTGGAGCACAGATATGTGCCCTAGGTGTAACACACAAATGCACACGCACACACACACACACACACACACACAGTCTCTTATTTTATCATTATCAACAGTAACTTCAGAAATGTTAAAAAATTACGTTTTCAACAAAGTTTACACACACACAACAATGTGTGTTAACCTCCAGAACGACCTTCGCTTTAAAACTGTATTTGTGCTTAAATACATCTTTCAGCTTCTGCATAATCGAACTTTGGAAATAATCACTAAGTGGCCATCTACATCGCTTAAGCTGTGCCTTTGACGTCAAATTTTGAAATAAGTTTTTTTGAATGAATGTCTTCACATAAAATGTTGAGTGGCCTTTAAATCAGCCAATTTGTGCCTGTGTATTAAAGATCTGTGACGAATTGATTATGAAGGAGAGACAGAATGAGAGGAGAGTAACGGTTTAAGTGATCTACTTAATCGAACTGCAGTTGTTAGGTGAATCCATCTTAAAACCATTGTAACCTTCACAACACCTTCTGAGAGATCGGAATAGAAGTAAATCAGTAAATTTAAATTCTGTTTTTTTTTTAAAGCGTTTCTACTGCAATGCAGTAAATGGACAACATTACTACACAACTGTTTGTCTGTCTTTGACATGCAAATTCCAATTAGGATGAAGTCTCATTTTTTCTCCAGTAGGTGTCACTCTGGCAACAAAGTTCAGAGGAGGAGCCTCATTGTGCATCAATGAAACTCAACTGAGCAGTCACACACACACATCATTCAGAAAAGGCAGGCTTTCATTTGGCTGCTGTTCTTAAAATAGAAAAAAAAAACAAGACGAAGAAAGAGAATGAATGAAATTTTACTTGCCAATGAGCTTAAAAAAAATGAGGATCTTCTCTGTGGTGAGTGTGTTCATATCTGTTCATAACCGTGGATGTTTTGGTGAAAATTTAATTAGTTGTTTGAAAATGGAAATGAAGCTGCATAGGGAAGAGCACATCTGGCCTACTTATCCTATGTACTCGCATACATACATAGACTCCCACTGACTGTTTATACAGCCGAATGGCTTTCTAGGGTTTGCAGGAGTGTGCATGTGGGTGAGTGAATGTTTTTTTATATCTAAAGATAAAATGGACTAAACATGGATTGAATGTCTCTACAAGAAGATGGATGTAGTTGCCACAGATTGAGTTTTCCATTTACAGTATGCACAGACTAAGAGGTAGAAGTTTCACCTTGTCAAAACTGTGTTTGGGGGGAAAACAAAACACCAACATCATTGACTGCACTTGACATATTTCATGGAGCTGTGGGAGAGAAGCCATCTGTAAAAATCCCACGTATGTTGCTGTACTGTACTTAGGATTGCATGTGATTGCCCTATTGTGTTTCTCCCGCTCTCTTGACCAGCACAGGTTCTAAGTGGAACAAAGGAAAGAGACAAAATAAATACATGAACCATGATTTTATGTATGCAGTCTACATGAGAATGAAAAGAAAAATGTTTTTACAATTTTGATGGCAGAACCGCTTTAGACCACATCAGTGAAGTCTGACTATTTTACTGTTAGAAGTTCATAAAGTTCAATGCCAGTCAGTACGGTTATCATTTCTTAAATTAAAGTGTTTTTTAATATTCTAGTATAAGGATTCCTCTACTTGAAAACATGGCAGGGTAGAGGCTTGGGTATACTATATACTAAATGAATTGTATTTTCAAAAAATCACATAACGACACTAAAACCAACTATGAACTGTCTCTACTGTTGGTGGAATCTGTCAGTCTGCAACCTGAGTTAGCTTGTTTGTCTGCGGTGTAGATCTCATTGTTGTTCAAAAGCCATATACGTTGCACCGTTTGCACACAGGACTACGTCCCTGTGCAACTACATGTCTGCATGCATTCAGCTGCATGTGCCAGCGTGCAAAGCAGTAGGGATTTTATCACTGTCAAATGCGGCAGGAGATTAAAAACAGAAAAAAACGACAGATTCATGAACTGAGAGCGGCTTGTGGCATTTAGTTTAGTGTTTTCTCTGGGTTCTTTTGCCCACTGTGTCAACAGAAACACACAGGGTAAGCACATAAAGAGGAATAAAGAAAGTCTTCTTTGTGGATACAACACACACACACACACACACACACACACACACACACTCCTCCATACACAGAAAAACAACCCTCATTACGCCTTTTTACGTCTCACTCACGCATTGTGTACATAAAAACACACATGCTCACATACAATTTCACGCAATTTGTTGCAGATTAGATTAAGGGAAAGTTCCGAGCAGCAGAGCCGTTCTAATGTAAAAAAAAACATGCACAAATAGCTTGCAGCACAACATTTGAAGTAAATGTTCAGCAGTGTAAGAGCTGTTACATTGCAGAATGGTGCTACAGTTCCTCCTGATGTACAATATCTCATCTGAGCACGAAGACACAAATGCAGTCTTTTCCTTGACATCTTATCTCAAGAAAACGAACGCAATGAGAAAACCTTTTTGCGACAACTCTCTGCTCCTACAGTTCGGATTTTCTGTTATCTCGCAGCAGGAATTAAGAGAAGTAAAGTTTTTTTATTTTAAAAATAAGACATTGGTTTGCATAACTAGTCCACATGAGATAAACATGTCCAAAATATCTGGTCCTACAGCTTCTAATGTTCGATGTTCTACTTTAACAAGCTGCTTCCCTCTTTCCGTCAGACTGGTAGATTACAGGTAGTTTATTAAAATTACTTTTTTTTTTGCTGATAAAAGCTTCCTGCAGCTGCTAAAAATGGGGATAATTATAATAGATTTTGCACAGACACAGACAACAAAGTCAGAACACACTCTTCAGTGTGTGTGTGTGTGTGGGGGGTTTTCCATCCAGCTGTTGCATGTACAACAACCTAGGGGATTTCATTAGCCACATTTCATCTCACAGAGTTGGGTGGATGGATTTATGACTCACCGGAAGGAGGAAAGACCTCCCACATTGGAGCCTCTGAGGAGCAAATGCAGCAGGAGGGTCTGGCTGTCAGTCAGCATCCCACGCATCGTGCATCCATAAGAGTCAGCAGAACTCTCCACTGCTGCGTCACATTAAATACAAGATGACCTGAGGGGTGGCTGCTTGCTTTGTCAGTCTAACAAAGCCCGTTTGGCCCTTCGCGTACCATTGCAAGGGCAAATTGCAGTGTGTGACCTTTTGAAGGGCAATGTAACATGACAAGCGCTGTTAAAATCTGAAAAGCACCTGGGGGTTTCTGATGATATAGGCCAATTTTACAGCTTTAGAGTTTTTCCATTTGTCATCTTTAAAATAGACACAACACACCCTCCCTTATTTTCTGTGTTTAATATTTGCTGTCTACACTATAATTACGTGGCCCAGCAGATTCCCCCTTTGCACCGTTTTAAAGATTTCATGGGTCACAGGAGTTTCACTTCTGCTGGACAGGGTGGTGTATGGACCAAACCAGAGAACCGAAGGTGGGATGCAGCTATGGAATTTAATACTGAATAAATAATAATGCCTCAGACAAACTAGCACAACTGGGTGTTCATGGGTGCCAACATGTTGCATACTAAACATTCATTCTTGCTACAGGAAAGTAAATTCTGTGCTTTTCTGCAAACCAATATGGTTGGTTTCTCACATACAGGGAGTTCAGGGTGTCATACAGTGCATTTGTATATGCAGAGTATACGGTGCATTGAGAAAATATTCCACTTATTAAAGTATTAACTTTTTACACCTTTTGTTATGTTACATCCTTATTGCAAAATGGATTCAATTCATTAGTTTCCTAGATTCTACAAACAATACCCCATAATGACAATATGAAGAAGGTTTGTTCGAAATCTTTGCAAATGTATTAAAAATAAAAAACAAATAAAAAAGTAAAAAAGTATTTCCTTAGACTCTCAAAATTGAGCTCTGGTGCATCCTGTTTCCACTGATCATCCTTAAGATGTTTCTACAACTTGACTGGAGTCCAACTGTGGGAATTTCAGTTGATTGGACATGATTTGGAAAAGCAGACACCTGTCTGTATAAGGTCCTATTTAACAGTGCATGTCAGAGCACAAATCAAGCCATGAAGTCCGAGGAATTGTCTGTAGACCTCAGAGACAGGATTTTATCGAGGCACAGATCTGGGAAAGGCAACAGAATAATTTCTGCGGCATTGAAGGTCCAGATGAGCACAGTGGCTTCCATCCTCCGCAAATGGAAGACGTTTGGAACCCCCGGGACTCTTCCTATAGTGGGACGCCCAGCCAAATTGAGCGATCGGGGGAGAAGGGACTTGGCCAGGGAGGTGACCAAGCACCTGATGGTCACTCTGAAAGAGCTCCAGCATTTCTCTGTGGAGAGAGAACCTTCCAGAAGAACAATCATCTCTGGCAGCATTCCACTAATCAGGCCTGTGTAGTAGAGGGGCCAGACAGAAACCCCTCCTCCGTAAAAGGCACATGACAGCCACCTCAAGGACTCTTATTTTAGCGGCAGGAACTGGGAGACTAGTCAGCATTGTGGGAAAGACTAATGCAGCAACGTACAGAGACATGATGAAAACCTGTTCCAGAGTGCGGGGGGCCTCAGACTGGGGCGACGGTTCATCTTTTATCAGGACAAGGACCCTAAGCACACAGCCAAGATAACAAGAAAGGGCTACGGGACAACTGCGGGTCCTTCAGTGGGCCAGCTGTAGCCCAGACTTGAATCCGATTGAACATCTCTGGAGACGCTGTCTGGGCTCTGACGCTCTTCATCCAATCTGATGGAGCTAGAGAGGAACTGCAAAGAAGTATGGGAGAAACTGCCCAAACATAGGTTTGCCAAGCTTGTAGCATCATACTCCAAAAGACCTGAGACGGGTTTTATTATTTTCAATACATTTGCAACAAACAAACAAACTTGTTTCATGTTGTCATTACGGGGTATTGTCCTTGTGAATACTTTCTGGATGCTTTGTATATGCACATCTCACAAAGGGCATTAATCTTCTACAGCTACTCTACACGATTTGTGTGGGTAAGCTTTGAAGCCATTTACTGACATTGACAAAGATGCTGTGTGGGGGTGAATGGATGGTTTGATAAAGGGAATTTGTGAGACTGAGAGACAACAATCATTGTGACACACGGCTGAGACATTTTTTTCCCACCAGCCAGACAGCTTACGGAATTCTCTACTAAAAAAAGCTGCTAAATAATTAACATTTTCTTTAATATACAAGAGGAGAGAAATCTTATCTGGCACAGTGTGTTATTCTCTGCCTGCAGGTGAGAGAGTGTATAAATATTAATGTCTGTGAATGGTCAATTATATACGCAAGTGTCCAAAGATTTTAATTGCTTTTGTTTGGATACTCATTGCGCCTGTGTGTGTGTGTGTGTGTGTGTGTGTGTGTCAGCCAACTTGAGCACCACTGCTCTTAAATGGAGGATGTCAGTGAACTGGGTAGCCTCTGGGGTTTAACTCGCCCTCTACATGCTGCGAACGCTGTTCTATTCTAGGAACTTGCCTAAAAACAGAGAGGGAACACAGTTGTGGCACTTGCTGACACTCCTACCTCTGGTGCAGCTGCTGTTTGGTTTCGTCCGGGGAGGGAGTGAAGGGAAGACAGGAAAAGGAACAGAAGGCATGAAAAAAAAAAAAAAAAAAATGGAGAGGCTGAGGGAAGACATTCGCCCTGAAGGCATTTACTCAGTCAGCCAGCAATGCATTTACACAACCAGCTGGCAAAATGGGCTCTCAACTAGCCAGCCCCTCAGTTATCCGTCAATCCAGATAGACAGCTAGCCTATCCAGCCTGCCAAAGCTCAAGTAAACCGAGTTTTTAGGAGGCAACAGGCTGGGACTTTGACTGAGGCAGGTGTGTGCCTCACTGTCATACGACCGCCTGACCAGGGAACGCTGATAGAAAGTGGCAAGAGATGAGGTGTGAAATAGGACGCAGAGATGGTCGAACAGTGCATGTGTCGGTTCAATGAGATAAATGGATTAAAATAGATAAAGGGAGGGCAGTGTAAGGTGTAGCTGTAGCAGGGACAATGCTGTGTGCAAACATTTAGATTTGTATAAAACCAACAAGCGAATGCAAATATGTTTTTGCAGAGAATGTAATTACACACTTACCATGGCGGGTAACAAACACCATGCCACCCAACATTTGATTAGAATATTTTTATTCATCAAAATATTCGATCTTACAGTTCCACATCCTGTTTAAATGCAGTGTTATATTGCTTTTTTAATGGCTGTGTTTATGTACTGACAGCCTCTGGTGGAAGTTAATAAAAAGGTTATGATCTTTAGGTCTGTTATTTCTGTCTATTAACTGAATTTCTGAAATATGGGTATTCAAACATGGCTTTCATTGAATAGCTAAGGGTTTTCTTCTGTGTTTCTTCTGTGGCGCTTGTGTCACTGTTGGCGGCGCTGTTTGGCTGTTGGCTATGGCAGACATTGATATTTATGTAAAAAAAAACTGAGTTTTTCTTCTATTCATTTCCATTTGTGTTACACTCGCCTCTGTTTCCATTTATTTTTTCCAAGTTCTGTTGAATTGGCGAGAAAGATAAAACATCCCAACATTCTTCCTACTTGACACCGCTTGCTTGGAGCGACTAATATAAAGACTTTCATCTACAGACTATACAGAATTTTAAATTGCCATATTGTGCTTATGCAACCGAGCCTGCAAAAGCATTTTTTTTTTTATTTAAATCAAAATGTAAATCATAGTGATCATCACTTTATTCTGTGTCATCTCTCTTTGCACCCCGCTCACAAAGACTGAATAAAGCCACTCCATGGGTAGGAAACAACAGGACTGCTGAAGGTCTAAATTAATCAAACATCGAAGTATGACAAAGCTTAACTGAATGTTATTTTACAGAAATTCAAAAACAATTCTTTCTTGCTGGAAGAATTTGGAGAAAACATTTTGGGTCTGTATGTGATCTGCTGTACGCTCAAATATCTCAAGAATAAACCATTCGCCATCTGCCTTTAATGCCATGCCGTCTCTTGCTTCCCTTCTTCCCTCACACACTGGTCTGAACACATATAAGTGCATCTTTAAAGTGAAAAAATGAAGGATATAGTAGAGATCAATGGCTTTCAGCTTGTCCCTTAAGGGGTCGCCACGAAATGTGTTTTTATGCCCGATGCCCTTCTGGCAGCGACCCTCCAATTTTTATTCGTGCTGGGGTCCGGCACCAGGGTCGCCCTTGGTGGCTGGGTGGGGCCACACCTGTATCCCAACCCAATGCTCTAACCACTGAGGCACCAGGCCCCCGATAAAACGAGGACTGACAGACACACAGCACCAAAACTTCTCAATGGTTGTGGCACGTACAGGACAGACTGCTGACACAGCATCCTCCCCTCTCAGCTGTGGTTTGTAGATTACGCTGAACCCAAGGAAACAGTGTGTGGAGATTTAGCTTTTTTTAAAAAAAAATCTCAGTTTATTGTGGGAGGCTAGAGGGATGATACCTGAACCCAGCTCAATGGGATACATCTGTACCCAAGGGTTCGGATTAGGTTCAGACAGAAATTTACAAATCTAGATAAATACGATAAATAGATGTAATTGTAAGTACTTTGAACTATAAAACAGACTATATGAATCTCCCTTTATTCAAATGTAAAGTGCTATAAAAAAATTAAAATGATGACCCTTCGGTGTCTATGTTGCTTGTGGTTGAGGGCTTGTACTACAACAAAGAAACACACAAGCTCATCTGTGTTGAATTCAGGTTGGGTTTGGACATGAAATACAATGATCTTGTCGGGCTCAGGTCAGGTTTGCCCACCACACCCTCAGGGCAGGTGTGGACAGAGAAAGGATTTAAGGCTAAGTGGCCAAGACAATGACTCATCTGAGAACAGCGTGGGGTGGTTGGGGAAACATTCCTCTAATTTAGAGGCATAAGGGGAAAAGTAAGATTTTCCTGAAGTTTTGTCAAGTTGCATGAAAGAGCTACGAGACTGTTTCTGATCTTTGTTAATCTGACTCATGAACTCATGAGTAACACACTCACACACTCTCACACACTGTCTCATGCACGCACGCTGATGTACTTTTTCACACACTCTTACATTCTAACACACACAGTAACACATACAATGTCACACTCTCTCTCACCTAGACTCACACACTAACACACACAGCACAGTCTCTGTCACACTCTTTTTTTATTTTATTTTCTTTACACTCTTACACACTGTCTCACACACTCTCACACATTGACACCTTCCCACACACTGCTACGCTCACTCACATACATTCTCACCCACACACAAACTCTCAAGCACCCTCACGCGACTTTGGTGCAGGAAGATCGATTTTCCACCACTCTCGCAGTTGTTGGTTCAATCCCCGGCTCCTCCGGTCACCTGTTGAAGTGCCTTTGAGCAAGACACTGAACCCCAAACTTAGTTGCTCCAGGTGAGTGTGAATGAGTGAATAAGAAGCAGTGTAAAGTGCTTTGAATGCCAATAGCTAGAAAAGCACTATACAAGTGGATTTACCATTTACCTCACACACGCTCCGTCTGTTACACAAACACTCTCACACATTCAAACATACTCTCAAGAACCTACTCACACACCAACACACACTTTCACACACCCTCTGTCTCTCTCTCAAACACATTGTGAGTGAAGAGACTATTAAGTCAGACCAAAGTCTTTGACGTCGTACTTCAAGATCGGATATTTTGGTGGAAAAAATATGCCTGAAAGCATTTCACCATATTTGCCATTTGTGTTCATTATCAACATATGCAAAGAGAAAACGCAATCTGGTACAACTGAATCTATTTGTAGCTTATTTGTATACAATTCCTTATAACCCACAGGGTCAAAAAGGGCGAAATGTAACTTTAATTAAGAGTTTGGGGACTTCAAGCTGGTCTAATAAAAACTGTATTTTTACACATTTACAACAAATGTTTCCACCTACGCTGTAAGAAATTAGGGCCATATTTTAAATCCTGTGAAAAAACAAATTACTTTCAAGTTCACCTGAGATTCATAAATATTAAGTCATCAAACTATGCTACATCAACTATGAATCTGTCAGTGTTACCGCATTTTAGCAGGGGAAAGGATATGATCTAACAGCTTTCTGCTCATGGTTAGAGACTAAATCAAAAGTGAAAACTAATAGTTGTGTCTGGCTTTGAATTGTAGCAGGATTTTACATGGTATGACAATGCACACATGAATAAACCAACCAATTTACATGGACTAAAAAGCTAGAATAAGGCCAACTTAATCAAAACACAAAGGTCAAAGACATGGTAAACTTTATTATCCCCAATGGGCTCATTTGTCGTGCAGTCTACAGATATTATGAAACCAAAAAAAACAACACAGGTGTGAAGGTTGAGTCATGTAATCTGTTCAGGATGAGGGTGATGATAGCCAGGATAAATTAATTGTTAAATCTACTGGTCCTACATTTTGGCAAAGGATGTCTCTGATCAGATGACGGCAACTTATATCCTGCAAATACGGAGTAGCTGTCATCAGCTATAATTGCCTCGGTTTTCTTCAAGGCTCTGCTTTTTTACAGACCGACAAGTAGATAACAAGCGACCAGACAAAAAAAAAAAGATGTTTACAACATCCAGCTGATTCTGGGTCTGAAGAAAAGTGCCTACAACATCCTCAACACCACTAGGACGGAGTAAAAATATAACATTGATTATATGTTTCCCCTTAACCCTAGTCATCTGTTAGCTGATTATGTTAGAGGCTCCTGACTTGGTATTTCTGTCCTCTGAGAATTCGTCTCCCCATACATGTAATTTGGATTTGGTTTGGATACCAACCGAAGAAAAGCCGGAATGAATCAGGCACACACTGATATCCACAGTGCAGACTAAGATTTATCTACGTTTTATCAAATCTTTTCTGTCCTAAAACCTCAAACTCCCAAAAAGAACTCCAGCTTTTGAATGTGCAAAGTAGAAATTCTCCTCCACCTTCAACTCTGTTCACAACCTGTAATGGAAACCAGTGACTGAAACCACCAAACCGAGCCAAGACTTTTTGTGTTCCAACACAGCACCAGGCGAGGGACCATCAGGAAGGGAAGAAGAAGAGTGACCTTTTTCTTTGAAACGCTGTAACTTTAATAAATGCCAATTCTATTTGACTTTGAATGCAATTAAAGTTGAAATGAGAGCTGGACAGTGTGGCCCTCATCTCTTCCAGTGTAATCACATTTCTGGTGGAAAGCAGGAGAAGTTTAAAGAGGCAGATCATTATATAGATGTATAAAAACGGACTCAAAATTCTAGAAGGACTTGTGCCATAGCAGTCCAGAGGTGTAGCCATTTTCAAAATGCTAGAAAACTTGGACAAAACAGAAACAGGCAAAAAAAAAAAAAAAAAAGCTCATAAGAAAATGTAGATTTAGTTGCTACTTTGTTCCTATGGCCTTCTCTCCTCTTCATTAGCATTCTAGTCACTCAAGATCTATTACCTAATCATTTGTTTATTACCAGCTGAGGCTCCTTTCAACAATCTGCCATCCACAGGCTGCCCTCACACAAGCTATTATCCATAATTGCTCTCTCTCTCTTCAGTGTCTGCTTCTTTGATATCCTATTCGGATGACACGTGTGATGAGTCTCTCACCTTTTCCCAGGCTTTCATGGAGGGGATAATAGAAAAGCTCAAGGTTTTGCTGTGTGGGAGAATAATCCACAGTTTCTTTAGGAAAGTAAAATTTAAAAAAACAAGTCTGTCCACAGCTGCGTGCCTTTTATTGATGCAACAGGACAAGCTACCACCATAGCCCCCTCCTGTGCCGAATAAACCTCATTGGCAGCATCAATCTGATTATTTAAACCGATCTGGAAATGTCTTAGCCTGTTAGCATTCGTCCCTATTCTAAATGTTCACATTACACTGATTTAATAGCTTTAAAATTATTTTTTTTAAAGGATGAATATTTTCTTTGGAATCCAAAGGTCAAAGGTCAAAATCTTAACCAAGAATTACATTCAGCTCTTAAACTAAATATAAATGGCAATTTTACCATTTAATAGACAAAACAGAAGAAAAATAGTACTAAATAATCATAATTAGGAGAATAAGTTGTCATAACTTTGCAAAGAAAACCGTTTAACTGCTTCTATTTGGCCATAACATTAGTTAATTGAATGTATGAATTGTTTTTCCTCATCTCTGAGTCAAAGAAGAAAAAAAAAAAAACGACCATTTTATTCACTGTTTTCAGGCTGTTTTCAAATTCAAACAGATCCACAAAGACTCTCAGAGAACAGGAAAGAAAAAAGTGGCGGTTTGAATAATCCGCTGTGCATCATATCAATCATAACATTCCTGAGCAGATAATGAAAGATGACTTCCGCTGGATTGAGCAGCACCAGCGGAGGTCAGAGCAGACTGACGGGAAGGAATTGTGTATTTAACTCCACAGTATATTAAAGCCAAAATCTCAGAGCATCCTTGAAACTCATTGTTAAATCAAAAACCCTGACTCCACAATATAACACAAGAGGCACAATCTGCTTTACCAACACACTGAATTGTCCATTTAAAAGAAACTGCCAATATCAAATTTCCCCGATAGTATTGACTTGAATAGCCTTGGGTAATGGTTTATTTATACACCCCTGGCTTTTAGTGGTCTATATTATTGACACCATAGATTGGGTTTCTGAGGATCTGTAGCTTTCCCATTGTGTTTTATCAATCTTTTCACACTTTAGGCTACAATAAATTAAAACAGATCCCATCTTTGCACGATTGTTTCATGAAAAGGTGTCCAGTTCATAGGGTTTAACTTTAAGGGTCATGACTACCTGATGGGCTCCATGGATTCTATGTGGCCACCTCCTCATTGCAACTTAAACCATGAAGAGACATACATTTTTAAGCTGACAACACATCAACATTTAGCTCCAAGTTCATCCAGCTTTAAGGCTTGACTGCTGCTGCATTAATAACCTAATAAAATGGAGACACTCATTTCTCTTCTGGCTACCAGGGCGGATAATGGTCCCCCCTTATTATGAGAAGGCAAAGGGACAGTGCAAGCCTCCTATGAGTCACTTCTCTCCAGGGATAACAAGGGCTCAGCCTTTTGTGTTCACAGATGAATGAGTCAAAGGAGATTCAAGACTCCGAATGTATGTACCTGTTTAAATGGGTTTGTCGTCATCGCACTTTTGCAAAAACCAACAAAAAGAAACCCAAAAACGGCAATGTAACGATTTAAATGCTCCTACACGTCAACAAACCACAAAGCTGTGGCACAAACACAATGAAGCTGTCAACACAAACATGTCAAACATTACATTTTGTGATCAGTTAATCCATCCACCACTTATTTGCAGTGGGAGAAAAGAGGGTTTAATAGTTTTTATCATTTTCTAAATAATGCCTACGCATTTGCTAACAGCAACACTGAATCTTGTTTGGTTGCTCCCGTGCGTCATCTCGTTCTTCTGTACCATAGACGTCCATAGTCGTCTAACAATGCGATGAAGAATTGTTTCATTCCAAAACATGTGATCGACATATTTTTAACATGCATCCTGGTCAGACATCTCTGCATGCATGAGATCTCCAGTGCTGTTAAATTCATCTTTGTTGATACATAGTTAAGTTTTTAGATTTATAAGGTTATATTTTTAATGTTGTGTCTAGGCTTGTAACGTAACGTCAACAAGGCACCATTCTTGTCTTCCTCTCCATCTGTGTTGGCCAAACTAATTGTGAATCAGGACTTCCACCATCAGGGAATTCAGTGAGCACCCTGACCTGCATCTGGTGATTTTGGTTAAAGAATTTCCTTTCTGCAAGTAGCAGATTAAAAAATATATAAATTCCACTGCAAATTACATGAAGGTCTTCCACACTATAACAGTGTAGCGGTATGTTCCTTACAGCAGGGTTATATCAAGGCTAGGTTAGAAAGAGCAAAACACTTTTCACCCCTGCCTCCTACAAGATGTACTACAAGCCCATGTGGAGAAAATCAATAGGTGAAAAAGAAGAATGGAGAAAATCACGAGAGACATGTAAGAAGCACTCCATCATCAGTGCCTCTGCCTCACAGCTGAGAATAACAAGGTCTCCATTCAAGATGCTTGGTCTTTTGAAGTGTGGGAAACAATGGGATTAAAGCTGCATCATACTAAAGCCGTATGAATTGCGTGAAATTAAAAAAAAAATAAAAAGTGCTGTACAGTAGCATTTTCTGAAGTGTTTTATTCTGTGTGCAATAAAATTAAAAAAAGCAATAATGATGCATAATTTCACATTTCAGTGTTGAAACAAACATATCTATGTGTGTTTGACAGAAATCAAGTGTGGTCTAAACATCATTATGCATGGACATAATTAACCTCTTGTGTTTAAGAAACTAACCACATATTCACAAAGAGCCTTGTCCTAAAATTTTCAACAGTGAATCATTAAACATGCCTAGATTTGATTTTGCAGCCTCCCCCCCCTACAGTAGCTTTTGTGCAGTGGAGTAGTTCATTTGGAAACACTGGTGTGATTTTTTTCCCCCACGTCAGACAAATACGGTACAACCAAGCAGCATTTGTTCTTCTTGTTGCTACTCTCTAGAGCAGTCATCCTGTTTTGTGTTGTGCAAGTGTGAAACATCTGCACCCACATCTCAAACTGTAGTATGAATGTGTGAAGCTTGTGCATCGCAAATGGATCATTACCATAAGTAGAACTTTGCATTATTACGAAAACCGAAATGAGGTTAAAGTTTGTAAGTAAGTAAACATTGTGGATTAAACATTGTGGGTTTACAAGGTTGGAATCCCACAGGCAGTTTAAGCACCGTGGCCTAAGTAACACAAATGGAGGACGTGCGACTTGTCTCTGCCGCTCACATCTTCCTTTAATTGCGGTTATTGTCTAGAATCTACTCTCAGCATGCAACAATCTAGGTACATCATCATCAATTTGGGTTGACCTTGATGCTCAGACTCCATCAGAGTTTATTCCATTTAAGGCTCTTAGTAATAGCCTCATCTTGCGTAGCCTGTTGAACGAGAAAATGCCATTTTCTATTTGGCAACAGTTTAATTACTGAAGTTAATTAACATTGTTTTAGAGCACTGGCGTAAAACGGTTAACGGTTACCTGCTGTCAGGGCTCCTGTGTGCACTATCCACATAAACATAGAAACCCTAAATGTAAGTAGCTGTTTTCTGCAGCTACCTCACCAGTGTAAACTGGCAGCTGATGATATAATTGCAGTCTTTCTCCGTGTAGTGATGGTGATCGATTGCAGTCACATTGGCAGTTTGTTCACCTCCTGGAGACACAGCCATTAAACCAGACATCCAATAACCTCTGGAGTTTGTGTTCAAGCTGCTCTTAGGCAAACTATTTATATACATTTTATACTGCACGGCTTGGGATGGGAATGGTCTGTTGGGGGTTTTAATGTCTTGGCCAAAGACACTTTGACAAATAGCCAGGTCCGTGGACGGCCTACCAACCGAGCTACAACCCCCCCCCTCACAATCTATATAGTTAGATTTAAATGTTAGTGGACTTGTTCGGCCGTCTGCATTTTCTTTTCACTTTTAAAAGTCATTACTTATCATTACGTATCAAATATTATCACTATATATCGATTCATTTATTTTACAATATTAGCATCATCTGACTGGTTCATTAAGATATTTTGCTTTAACCGCTGTATTTTGGTTCAGTTGATCTGGAACAAAGAAGAAAAGTGTTCGGTTTCCCTTTGGGAGTTTGAAAAAGGCCAGTGCGCAGCCCATTACACTCTGCTTTCTTTGTGACTGCTCTGGAGATTATGGCATGTTGTAGTAATACTCAGCTAAATAATTTGAGCTGGATTCATCTTCGAGGTCACAACACATCCCGTCTTTTTTGCTGACATAAAAAAAAACAGATGCTGACATACACTTTGTTATTATAACACTCTCTGTTCATTATGATATTCTAAACTTGTTACCACTTAATGCTTTCACCGGTCTTATTTTAAAAGTTTACATTTGTTTTTGAGAAGCTGCATTTGCAGTACTTCCTTACTTGCTCCTCTGCCAAAAACTGTGCAGACACCAAGAGGAAAAAAAAAAAAAAAAAAAAAAACAAGAAAGAGGTTCTGAGTCAGTTAAAGGCCAAATATAATGATGCTGAAAGGAATAAAGAATACTGCATTTTCAGATAATAAACTGGCATTTTGTGCAGCAAACTACCTAGTGAGCACTGTAGCAAGTGTCTAGTTGGCTTCATAAATGGGGATTTATGGCGCTTTTCACCTTCTCAGAGCAAGTTTTTACAAGCACAAGAGCACAGACCTGGAGCTTAATGGACCCTCCATTCTGTCTGTGTCTCCATAAAAAAAACACATCAGTGTCAACGTGACACGGACGGTGCATCTTTACACAATCACGCGTCGTGTGACATTTTGCAAAAATATTACTTCACATATGGGACTTTTGTTATGGCACCATTTGTGCCATAGTACCTAAATACTCATACCTACTGTAGGTGTTTGATATGGTGTTTGCCACATGTTTGGAAGGTGATTGAACATTTTCGATCAAAAGTGTTTATTTTCTAAAAGCAATGAAGCAAACTTGTAATAACTTGTAAATGACTTAATTTTGTGCTAATGGTTTCTAAGTGTATGCACAACAGGAAATAAAATTAGGCTCCAGAGTCCAGAGTCTGATTCCAGTGTTTATTGCAGCATTACAGTGAAACACTGACATAAAGCCACATCACTGGGAAATGGCTGAAACATTTCAGCATTCAGAAATTTTAAAATGTAATTAAAAGTGTAAAACATTTGTGTCAAGTAAAAATCTTTTGTTTGATCCTTAACTATGTCCTTATACTTACACTGCATTTTCTTGGCTGCATCATGTTTTCATTGCGTCTCCTTTCCCCCAATTTTACCCTTTTATTACTCAAAGCCACATGACCCTCAAGATATAGCAATAGCATGTCAGCAGCAGGCTTTATGCAGTGACACCCTTCCACAGATCGAAGAAATATCACAAGTTAAAACGAGAAGATGTGCAGCTTGCAGGTGTGACTTTTTTTTTTTACACGTTCACAAAAGGTGAGCAGTGGCATCCTCAGCGGAAAGAAGTAAAGAAACTCACTTCAACACAGCAAATGTGTCTCCCAAACAGAAGTGATGACTGAGCAGCAGTGTAGCGGTGTCAGACCTGTATTTCTGCGGCCAGTGAAGAAGCTCACCCCCCCACCCCTTGTTTTGGCTGGCAGATGTTTACTTACCCAAGGGAGCCTGTGGTTAACATTCATCCTGTTGTGCCTTGGAGAAAAGAGTCCCTGTTCCGAATTTAGACGCAGAGCATCTCTGTAATTGACTCTATTTCTGTTCTCCATATAAGGTGGGTTGTTTTCTAACAAGTACATGTTACAAAGGGCTTAAAATGCAGAGTGGACAGAGCATATTATACCGAACATGTACAGTTAGCCTGATTAATTAACCTGACTTGCAACAATAATAATTTTAAATAGTAAAAAAAGTTATTTTGAAAGAAGAAATGAGAAGCAAATGCAAGCGAACGTAAATATGAGGCAAAAAACACATAATCCATATGTGTATATGTTTCTTTTTTTAATACCATTTAATGCCCAATTCCACCAATGCTTAATAGTTCTGTGTTCATTTTATTAATCTGTGGTGCACTACACCTTATAAAATGTATATTAAAAAAAGCCCAAAGCAGGACATCAGATTGATGCTACATAAATCAAATGGGATATTAAAAAAAAATAAAAATAAAAAAAAAAGACTGCAGCAAGTTACAGGACAAATTGGAGGACGCAGAAAGAGCTTCTACAACATGTTTGGCTTTCAGTGAACTGAACAGAAATAGACACCGCAGACAGCACAGTGGTGGCCAGCAGGGTGGGAGAAATAAGTGGGCAAAAAAAGAGGGAGAGAGAGAAAAAGGGTCTGCGAGCTAAAACAGGAGACGCGGTATGGAAGGTAGCAGATTGGGCCGAACTCAGAGGGTGAACTTTCACCAGCGGCATGTCTGTTTTCCATGGCCAGAGGGTCATTCAGACGGCTGTTTCAGCAGAACTATTTTCTGCTCTTACAGTCACCTGTCCTATTTAGGATATTTACATGAGAGGGTAATGCCGTACTCGATTAGGTGGTTATTTGTAGCCTTAATATTGCAAAGCTGGCAAGTGTTTTGGGTTTGTTTAGAGCGTGTCAGCCCTAAAAGGGTTTTGGTAACCCAGCTGATGTTTGACCGTGGCATTTCTGAAAGAGCCTTTCCCAAGAATCGTGTTTGTAACAGTTTGCATCCTCAATGAAAATAGCACGTTTGTGTAAGTATAGTAAGTAATCAATAACTAAATGCAACACACTGTAACATATAGACTATTCAATTTTTTTAAATTTAAGAGGAAGAGCAGTCCTACAGTTATTCCGCATATTTTGCATGGGCAGAACATTTTACTGCAGGGGAAGACAATTAGTTTCACATGCTTATGGTGATAAAATCAGCTTCAGAGAAGTGCAGGACTTTAAAGAGGAGCTTTGAAATTTTTGCTCGTTTTAGCATAACAGTAGTCTGGGAGTTCAAAGAGCAAAAAATGGAATTTTAAAAAGACCCCATTGCAATTTCTTTGTCACTTTGTAACAATTTTCGACACTTGGTTGTATTCCACAGCATCTAATCCCACTGTACTACTTGTTCTACTACTCTTCATCATTAAATGATGTGGCTTTAGCTGTGATTTTAAGGCCTTGCTCTGATGAAGTGGGCCAGCCCCTGTAACCTAACAATCTAGCCAGTGCCCTTGCAGGAATATGTTGCAGGGACAGTGGATGGTGTTAAAGTCTTTGAGCAGACAAGGACAGAAAAAGGAAGAACAGTGTGTGTTACGCCAAGTCAGCTGAAAAGCGAGCTCGCTCTCATTTCATAAAGCTGAACGCTGCTATCAACTGACAGGACTGTATGTGTGTGTGCATGAGAAGTCTGAAACACTGACAGACACACTCATAATGAACACATGCAGGTATTCATAACTTGCCATGTTACCCTTCATTAGTCTTAGAAGGCAATATAATAAGTGGCACAAACACCTGAATTATTTTAATAGCTAATAAAGTGCGGAGCAGGAGTGAGTGCGCTTACCTTTGTAAAGGTCAGTACAAAAATAAATGTGACGATTGAATAACAGCAACGGTGGATCAGTTCACTCTGAGCCAAGCATGGAGAAGGTAATGGATAAGATCAGAAAAAAAAAAAAAAGGTCCAACAAGAACCATTGCCCAACATTTAGGAAATAACACTGTACCAATGATGCAAATTAACAAATACAGAAGTACAGCAGTGTCCAATTCTGTCCGAGCTCTGCAACTCTCACCTTGACAAATATCAAACGCTTTTTTGTCGGCCAAAGGACAAGTAACAGATTAAGCAAAGGGTAGAAAACATATGCATTTGGATGCAAAAGTGTGCAGCCCCCTATTCGGAAATGGCAAAAGGAGTAAAACAAAGACTTTTTCATCCATCTATCATCTTCTGCTCATCAACATTTAAAGCAAACTGAGCAAGCACACGAGAGCTTAAACAATTTCCTTTATCAGAAATTAAAGTTATTTAATAAGAGGATGCAAACTTACTTATTTTCCTATGAGTTTTTTTATACACTCCTTTATCATTCTTGCTACTTCTGATGATCAAAGAACATCTGTATTAGCTGAATGTTAAGCTAATAGGGTCAAGTTTCAAAGTCAAGGGTCAAGTTAAATTTTAGTGCTGTTATGCTGTGCTGTTGTGAGAATTGCCTCGACAGGAGCAAACCAGTTAACGAAAAACGAGGACGCTCTGATGATCAAAGCAGGAGGGTATTAATGGACAGCATACCGGAGTGTTTGAGGTTCGGTCCTGCTTCTGAACTTAAAATCATAACCTCTATATGTTGAAGAGCATGAGACCGCAGTCTTTTTTTCAAGTGAGAGGATGCAAGTCAGTAACATGTCAGGTGTTTTTGGAGAAGCAACCCTACAAGGTAACAGCACAAATGTCCTCGAGCGTTGTTTAAAGATTCAGTGAAGATTCAAAAAGACAGCCTCCAAACACTGGCTCGGGTCAGCCAGGTATCAGCTGACATGCATCTGTGTTGCATGCGTTTTGAAGACACAGACAACAAGGAAGTCAGCCAGCACCTGTTATACACTAACTAACACCTTGCAGGGAATAGGAGGCAGTGGGGAGTAGAGAGAGAGACTGAGTTAAGAAGAACAGAATGGTTGAACTAATAAGATTGTTTAGGCAGTGTTCTGGGCAGAGCAGGGTGAAATCAGTTCTAGCTTGTTGGCACTGAATAATAAAACAGGAAAAGGACGTTTTGGGGAAAAGAAAATTGCATGTTGCTATTTTTCTATATAGTTCAGCCTCACTGTCCGGTCATTTATACTAGATGCATGACAGTTTAGTATCAGCAGAATGTAAACATCTAGTATTTGTAGTACTTGTAAGCAGTCTGGGGAAAACTACAGTAGTAGTAGTAGTAGTAGTAGTAGTAGTGACCTCCCTAGATACAAACATTTCACTGGGTATAAAAAGACAGATTCCCAGTGCTGTTCCAGCATTTTTACTGTACCTGGACTGTTTCATCTGCTCTTTTAATGTAATTTGAATCCAGATGTTTAATGATGTCAGGTGCTCTCATCCTGGCAGACAAAGAACCTGCCCAATTTGCACACATTTCCTAAACCAGGACAATTTAGAATGTGAACGTTTGCTTCCACTTGTTGCAGGCTGTTCTAGCAGGATAAATTCATAGTATTTTTTTATTTTTACTTGAACGAACATGAATTATTTAAGCCGTTGGCTGATATGTAGCTACCGAATGTGAGCGTTTCCGTGATAATATTCGTGGACCGTCTATATGAAGCGCCAGTGTTCCTGCGCATACACAAGAGATAACATATCAAAATACAAAATATAGCTTCCTTTAAATATGTATTTTTCATTCTAAACTCAAAGGATATATTTAGTCTGTAATAATCTATCGTGCATAGTTTCAAGGTTTACGCAAAAAAAAAAAAAAAAACATCTAGCTGTTCAGTTTTCTACTGGAATGTCACAGTGAGAACAGAATTTCCATGGTCAAAAAAAATGCAGTGTGTGATGCAATAGGCCATGGCTTGTTCTCCAGGCCAGGAGTATTTCAGAATGCACAGGAACATTTGGATTCAACACCACAGATGGTGAAATCAAGGATGAAGGTCAGCTGTTTACTGAAAACAACAGTACCACAAGGATCCGTTACTAAGTCGTATGTTAGCTTTCACAAATAAAAGGCGGTGGATGTTCAGAACAATTCTGCAATGTAGTTCAGGACTAGTTTGAATTGAGTGCTTGTTCGTCAACAGATGAACCCACGCAACATCAAAGAGTTTGCAATGTTCATCAGTGGAGATACAGGGTCACAGGAATTGTCTCTGTGAATCAGATCCTTGTACAGTATGTTTGAGAAGTGTTTCTCTGTCCTCATTTAGATTCTTAATGAAACCCTGAGATGTTTCTTTCCCCAGGGAGCATGTTACTCATCTTAGAGCAAAATCTTTTCTCTGCTCTCTCACTCGCCTGAGCATATTTCATAATGCGCGGATTACTTTAAGGTCGCTAGGTGGCTGGGTTGAGGCTGATGCCAAGTGACAGTGTTATTTTTAAAGTCAGTGCCATTTTTTTTTAGCTTGTGACACATTGTACAAAAACAAAGTCACAAACGGTGTGACTTTGACGGTTGAGACGTTCTGTTTTTAGGAGTCTACTATGATTTAACACATTGCTTGTTCTTTTTTTTTTTTGCCGCTTTGCACTTCTTTTCCCCTCCAACCATTAGTAACCTTGAGTCTCCATAACACAGTATGACAGTCTGTCTTTTCCGTATCCGACCTGGAAATGGGTGCACAACTGTCAAGATGGTCTCAGCTGGCCCCTCCAATTGATCACGGACAGCGTCTCTTTTCCAATATATCAGAAATCGCATTTTGTTTTGTCTAGATTCTAAACCAATAAACATCCTTTCAAGAACAGTAACTGAGAAGAAGAGCAACAAAAACCTAGCAAACCGGATAAATCGCCACTGGACAAAAAACAAGTGTATGAATAGTGTGAAAAGGGAGCACACCGATTTGCCAAAGCATCAATGCCACCTGGTGGTTTTAATATAAAGATATGCTATGTTTATTTTTTTTTAAACATATTATGAACTAATGATTGCTGATGTATCATTATAGGTTCACTACGTGCCAACACAGAAAGTGGTTAAAATCAGCTCCACATTTACCAACAGTAACCTGTGACCCTTATTTTTATATTATATTTAGATTCTATTTGATATTATTACATATTTGTCATACTTACCATAATCAGTATTGTTTAAAATACATTGTTTTCTTAGTGGAGTTATGTATTAAGCAAATACATAAAAGTCCAGTTCATAAATTCATATTTTTTAAACCTGTTAGAAAAAAGAATCATCATCCAACGTCCATTACGTTCAGTTCTCTGTCTATTAGCTGTTACTGTGCAGCTGTCTCTTTGTATCTTTACTTTCTTTCCTTTTTGTCACCAACAGCAGGTTTCAGTTCAACATTGTGTTGCTAGTAGCAACCATTACTGTCACAGATTTATTGCAGTTTAACTGACAATGTTACCTGCACCCCCCCTTCTTTTGTCAGATCTGGGTCTAAATATACTAATTGATATCTTTATAGTATGAAATCTTTCTAGTACAGCTTTTTGGTAATGTTGTTGGTAATGTTAATAAGCAGAAAGAAACATATTTTAACATATATTATATATTGATAAACACTAGTTTATCAAGCAAAATGTCAGTGGGGGACATTTTATGAGATCATGTAACTTTATTTGTTAAGCACTTTAAAACAACTAGATTGACCAAAGTGCTGTACAAGTTAAAAACATAAAATGAACAGAAATAAAAACAGCACCAAAGACTCTGTCAAAGCCCAGTGAACAGTGAGCTTTCAGAAGGGATTTAATAACAGGCAAGGATGAGGCCTGTCTACAGTTCCTCAGTTTTGGAGGAGCCACCGCAAAAGCTCTCTCTCCTCTGAGCTCAGACTCAGGAGCAGCAGGTCGGCTGACCTGAGCGACAATAGTGGAACGTATGGATGCAGGAGCTCAGAGAGGAAGAGCAGGGCAGACCAATTAAAGACATGGAGCAGGATTGTGGACAAGCTGCAGTCGAGAGACAGACGACAGACTGACGGCAATATAAAGTGCATTGCAGTTATCCGGCTGGGCGATAACGAAGGATCTGGCTTTCGAGCTTCATGCAAGTATCAATTTTAAAACGAAGGTTAACAACTTTAGATTTGGTGTATTCAGTTAAGGGTCCCAAGTCTACAGGTGCAGCCCCACTAGATGAATTAGTTACCAAAACCATCACCCCAGTCTTTGAATGGTTAAACTGTAAAGAGTTAAGAGCCACTCAGGCCTTAATGTCCCATTAACATTCCAGAAATACACTGACAGAAGAACCATCCTTTTTATTGAGTGGAACATAGACCTGCTAAGCTGATGGCTGTCATGAGCTTAGCAGTGAAAAGAAATGTCATGTATTCTGAGGACTGAGCCCTGGGGCAGCAAATACAAAGAAAGGAGGATAGGCCCTAAAATACAGCCTTGTAAATATAGCCCCAGTTTTGCAGATGTGGGTTTAGGAAGTCGGTCGTCGTTTAGAATTCAGGCACAATATCTGCGGTCAGGTAAAGTATGAGTCTGCTAAGCCATATGGGCTGAAAGGAGCAAATAACAAGCCAGCGAATGGCTGGATAGCATCTAAAGTGGGTGCAGAATGGCAAACTGAGGATAAATGCAGGCTGGTCCACAAGCAACAAATAAAAAGTCACTAATGAAAAGAATGGTTCTGCAGTGTTTGGGCTGGTAAATTATTCATTCAAATAAATTCAGTGTGTGATCGTTAACTAAACAACTAGAGGAAGCAGATAAAACGAAGGAGATTGTATAGTTCAATGCAAAGTAAAGGTTTTACACTGAAAGAAAATGCTCTCAATGGGCTCCGTGTACAGTGCAGTGTTACTCTGTCCTCATTTAGACTCTCACACACACACACACTCACACTTCACCTGTACATCTAACTGCGTATATGCTTATTAACACTGTTCCATTGACATCTATAGATTAATGAGAAGTCAAAATGGCTGAATAAATCAGTGGGCTGACAGGGTCTCCGAGTAAGACCCCAATCATTCTGGGTTATCTAGCATATTATATTTAACCAGTGTTATTACTCTTGCTTATCATAACAGAATTAATTACAGTTAAATTAGGTAAAGATAAAAGACAAATGATAAAATATTGAATTTAAATGACTTATTTAGGCCCATTATAATAACTCATTGCAAACATTGCAATTTACACCAGCCGAAGAGGATAAATTAGAGATGGAAAAGGAAAAAAAAATCTGCGCAGCCCAAACTCAAACTGGAGGGAAATCCAGCAGCCAACCGTCAGACGGACAGGATGCACCGAATGTTAAAACCTGATTACAGCTGGTGAACAGACACGGAGAAATATGGTCAAGAGGTAACAGGAAAGAGACCAGAACAAAATGATGACTTCCATACAAATATCTGCCAAAATATCTGGATTCTGATTCTGAAACAGTACCACAGCTAAAACCCAAAAATATGAGAAAAGGTAACTGAATAATAGATGACAGAACATGGAACTGAAGAAAAACAAAAAAATGTGCCAAATCCAGTTAGAAAACTAAATGCACTCAGCCAAAGAGGTGTTCTGAGTCATTAATAATCATTATAGTTCAGTGTGCAGGCTGATCCTGGGTTTGAACTTCAACACCAGGAAGTTCTAGACTTAAAATTAATGTCATTAATGTTTATTTTATTTTAGTTCTCAATAAAATAAAAGAAAAGTGATTTCTAATTTGCCAACAAAGGTAACAATGTTTTTAAAGCTTAACTTTAACTGTAAAGTTATATCAGTCAGTAAAAGTCATATTTTTTGCTGTGTAAACTTTGTTTATTAAGTTTCAATACACCTTGGCAAAGGTCTACGCTCTACTTTGGTCATTTTCTAGTGAAATAATTGTCCAAAGTTCTCTGTCACGTTTGCAAAGAACCATTAATTCACTTAAGTATAGCAGGGCTAGACCATTAAGAGCTTTAAAAACAAATCACCGTTTAAAATCAATTCCAAAACCCAATGGAAGCCAGTGGAGAGAGTAAAGAACCTCCAGTTCTACAAAAAAAAAAAAGTCGAGAAGCAGCATTTTAAACCATCTGGAAGCGAGATAATGAAGACTGGTTGCCTCCAAACATAAAGTGCATTGCAGTAATCCAATCTTGAGCTGACAAAGGCATTAATTACCTTTTCAAGATCTATTTGAGATAAAAATGACTTCACTTTTGCCAGCAGGAAAAAGTTCTGCTTTCAGCTACGACTCTCGTTCACCACGAGAGCTGCCTCAACTCTGCAAATGACAGGAACACCCACTACATCTGCAGGCAGGCGGTGGAAACAGAGCTGTTCACCCAATTTAGGAAATTCCACTTTTATTAAACCACTGTGATTCATAAAGTAGTGATGCTCAGAAAATGTGTTATGTTATCATTTTTAAAGGCTGGGCATTGCAAAAACATAGTTTCAATACACTGGGCAACACTAAAAGAGGCAGGTGAAAATAGAGATGGATCGTGTTAGTAGGCCGAGTAGTTTTAGTACTGGGAAAAGTGCAATTCTTATTATTTCATTGTGAGCTGACTCTTTATTCAGTAGCTGGAACAACATAGGACTTGCAGGTGTTGCACCCTAAATTACAAGAGAATATTGATCCTTCTTACAGCTGCTAAATTCCTTGTAGCTGCACACAATATTGTGAGGAATAGTCGCAAACATAAATGTTATGTTATTTTGATATGGCCATTTATGGCTGCAGCAATAGCTGCCAGCAGTGACTAAGTACATGGGGGAGGATGTGAAAGAAAATCTAACAAAGGGGGATTGATAACTAGAGATCTCCAGAGATAGGACAATTATATATAGTAGAAAGTCACAGAGAGAATAGACAAAATTGCACCAGCTCCCCAGATCAATTCCCCACCCACATCCCATCAGTCATAGCAATTATGCACGGCACCATGAAAAAGAAACACTTTTGGATTAGCTCAATTGTAAAACTGCTCCCTTAATCTCCAGACATACACGCAGGTCCCCCATTTCTATATCATTTTGCTTTATCTCACAAAGATAATGAGGAGTCTTGCTCTGCGAGCAGATGTTGTGAGACTGAAAGAGATGTGTGTGTTGACTTAAGCACTGTTCTCCATAGAGGGCCAAGTCTCATTGCGTTACACAGTAAATCCGAGAGGAACCGGGAAACCATTCAAGGCCTGTGAGGCCAAGAAGTACGTTCTGTTCCTTTGCACTGAACAGAGTTTTCAGAAGACAAAGCAGGTACAGGCTGCAGCTGGTGATCAATGAAGGGGAAACAATGGTTAGAATCACTGTAAAATGATCATCTTTTTCCCTCTATGTGCAGAGCACAGAGGGAAAATGCTTTCAGTAAATACCATGCAGGTAACTGATTATGAGAATGCCAAACCAAAACCAAAGTAGAGAAACCAAACCAAACTAAAGTAGTGAAATAAAAGAGCTAAAAGAAGACTGAATATTACACCCATGATTACCAGGTGGCCAGAAACATGAGCCCAGATAAATGTTAATCTTGTCCATCCTGTGTTGGTGCAGGCCTCTGGTGCCACCCCTCAGAGGTGGGACAGCGTCAAGCAAGTCATGACTTCAAGTCCCAAATCAAGACCAGAAAGTCCCAAGTTATTGACTCACCAAATAACTGATGTTTTACTTTTCTTAAGATGCTCATCTTTAAAGTAAATGAGTACAGATCAGAAATACTCAATGTAAAGTTTTATTTATTAACTTTTTTAAATTTCAAACTCGATTATCAGGGTTTGTTCCTTTTGTCAAAATGTCTGAGACACAAAACCTCAAGTTGATTGATAGATTGTCTCAGTTGATTCACGTCACACATTTTTATATTATACATTTTCATATTTTGGCAGAAGGAGGAGACCAAGCTCTCTTAAGTTAAAGGGCTAAAGTTCAGGTTAGGTCAAGTCAAATCTAAAGTCACCAAATTCTTGATTTGAGTCCGCCTCAAAAATGAGTGAAGGGACTGTTCCCAACTTAAAAGCTCAAGTATGTGTCCGCAGATTTTGATGTTTTTCTGGCAATAAAAATCATATACAATAATACAGCTTTAATGTTCCCATATGTGCAATAGTGGTGTTTCTGACTAAGAACTTTAAATAGTCAAGCCAGATTTGTCAAGTCTTTACTGTTTGGTCGACAGCCAAATCATGTTTTTTCTTTTTCTAATTTCTTTTCTTGCTCATTAATCAATTTTTTTTTCCATTGGTGACATTGGTTCCGTGTAAGAGTTGAAACAGTATTTGTCATCTTGACTTGGGAGGCATTGCCCCTGTGTAAATGTATTTTTACGGTATTCATATGTATTTAGTTGCCAGATCTGCCTTGAATGGAGATGAACACCATCTTTCTCTGAACACTATTTCTCCTCACGTTTGTTCTGTGAAACTTGTTGGTTTTCTTTTGCATCACTCCAGTGTCTGCAAATGTATTAATGATAGATTCTCTACAAAAACACACTAATTAGTAACAAGTTAAAAAGCGTCAAACTAAGCAACGATTTACTATGTAGCTCATTGCACAAACATTAACATTTGCTAGACACAGCAACATGTTAATTAAGCGGCTGCTTAGCATAACTGTAGTCTGTCTGAATATTTCAACACAATGGTATTTCAGAGAATTTAGAAACCAAGAATCATTTGTTTCTAAATAAGTATTTCCTGCAGGATAGATGAAAACACCCAACCTAAAGCTGCTAATCTGCACTTTAAGCTCATTGTCCCAGTTTCCATTCCCAGTGTTTCCAGTCTAATGTGTAAAAATCCCAATCACAAGGCTTCATTTACTTTAATTATGTGTGTCATGGGGAGAAAGAAATCAAACCAAATGTTCAGAAATTCAAACTGACTACATTTTCCTATACCACGATACCCAACTTACATTAGTTAGTGATGGTAAATATGTAGATGTTGTAGGAACAGAGTTATGATTTTATCTTAAGTTGTCTTAAAGTGCGTCAGAGCTGCTTGTTTTATAAGTGCCTAATTAAAACTAAAAATAAAAAGCATAATCTCAAATAATTCAGTTTAAATAAGTTTTTAGAAACAACAGATCCGATGCCCTGTGCAAAGTCCAAGGCTCCCTTGGCTCCGTTACAGCCTGTAACATCTTTTCTGGAGCCGTAATCACTTCATCAGGACATAAAGCTGTTAAACAGCTTGTTAGTACAAGGAATCCCTAAATACGATATACATTCTATACACTGTTGGCTGATTGGAACGAATTTGAGACCGAGCAAGACTATAAACACATAATGAGGTGTTACTTAAACCGTAAGACTGGCAAGGAACAGAGGAGAGCAACAACAGTGACATTCAGAGTAAAGGTGAATGGGTAGGAGAAGAATTAATGATGTGTCCTGTGCAAAGCTATTTTACACACTAACGGCTCTCGCTCCAACACGGGGTGGATGGAAAACAATTAAAGTGGTGCAAACTGCACAGGAGACATTTATGATTACTAAGTGAGCCCAAGAATACAGGGGGAAGAGTTATTAAAGTGCCAAACAGTTCACAATATCTCCTAATTTGGGTCCAAATATATAAGCTAGATGTAGGGAAATGGATATTGTAAATGTAATGTAAACGTAAATGTAATTAAAGGAAGTGGTGCAGAAAGCGGGAGAAAAAGGTGGGAATGTGTGGCACCTTTATCCAGCTTATTATTCAAGAAGTCCCAATCCTCTGAGTAGATGACCCACAGGCATTTGTGGAGAAGTTCTTGCTGTTATCTGATAATTAACAGCTCAAACGCAGTTGGATGTACCCAGGTGCAACGAGGAAGCTCTTTGCAACCATTCACTGCTGTACTTGGCCCGATTTAAGTCCGAATAAAAATTGTCTGCCTATCGAATAGCTGACTCACTGGAATGGAAGTGAGGTGAGCTTATTTTAATACTGCAAGCCACAAGCTTCATTTGTGTATGTGCAATGCTCTGCTTCAACTCCATCTTCATGCTTCATAACATTAAGGTGCTTGTTCTGTGATAGTGATTGGCTCCAGCTCCCCGGGATACTGAAGAGCATAGGAGGGTGGATGGATGATGGCTGGCTGGATAAACGAACGGAAGCAATCTGCCAATACTTAGTAAGATATGCTTTTCAGGTACTGCTACAATGACTCGAGCCCATTTTGGGTAAAATAAGATTGCGTTTCTGTTTCAACCAGAGCAAAGGAGCTCTGCAGCAAGCCCTTTACTCTTCATGGGAGAGTAAATAAAATAAAAAGAGACTGAAGGCACCTTTTTTTTAACTGCTGTGGCTGCGAGTGTAGAGCAGGTCACTAAATGTCACATGAGATAACCAGATAACATTTACAGTGCTACCACTGTAAGCTAAAGATACAACTTTAGTAAGTAACACCCATGTGTTAGATGTCACCAGTTATAAAAAAGGTAGCTGCCAGACCAGTGGCGTATATCTTCCATATCCAGACAGTCCCTCAGTAAAACAGGACTATAGGTCATTTGTAAAACTTGATCATAAATGACCAAGAGAGGTTTTGCAAAGCAGAAGACTTTCCCACACAAGACCAGAGTGTAACTTCAAGGTGAAAGAGCCAAAGCATTTTTGAGTGTTTCGGATGAAACACATGGACACCGTGCCAACCACCCCTTTTAGTTGCTACTGGGAGACATGGCAGCTGAAAAGGGCGCCAAAAGGATGCAGCTGTTACCATGGAGACTCTCGATCACAAAACACTTCTGTGGGTTGTATGATAAGGTTGCGACAAATGTTATGAAGGACTTGTGGGTTATAAAACAATATGTACCAGCTTTCAATATGTAGCACGTATATTCAAACAGTTGTTTTTTGTTTTAAATCAAGCCTAATTATATACTGTATATTTGTCCCTGAGGTAATTAGACACAAAGTTATTACTGCTGGAAGAACTCACTCACTATCACTCACCCACTGTTTGGCACGATGGGCTGTGATTTTTACTCCGTCTCATGTATTAACTTTAGCCTTAGTGGAAATATGCACCTTCAAGGAATTTCACCTTTTCCATTATCCCAGGATTTAATGCTTCTTTTGGGGGAAGTGCAGATAGGGAGTGGTAGGCTTTAAGATTGCGCTTTCATCAGTTTCGTGGCGTTTCCTCCTTTCCTTCTGTTTTGTTCGTCTTCAGTCAGGTAGACATGACGGGGAATAGCATGGAGAGAGTAGAATGAAGAATTGAGTTCAGACAAAGAAAGGATTACATTTACTGAGCTCCTAAAGCTCCCTCAGCTCCACACACTTTAAACCTGAGCGTAATCAGACTTTTCTTATATTAGGTCAGATAAAAAAAATGCATTTACCCACTTGAACTTACATACTGTCTCCCGGGAAGTTAATAGACTTGCAAATGTACTGTGGTATAAAAAAATAAAAAATGTGGCATGCCTTACATATAATGACATTTAATGGATGGATTATGTCAAGAAGAGAGAACTTATTCCAAGCTGTGTTTAATTGTGATCTTAACTAGAGAAAAAAAACATGTCTAAAACAAAGACAAAGTCTTGATATGATAATGACTTATGTGCGTCACTGACACGTATGACAAATAAATACAGTCTCTGTTTGTCAGAAGTTCACTTAATGACAAATTCATAAAGGACCTGACATTTTTAAACGATGCTGAATTCAGCTTAGCTCCATGGAGGCGGTGCAGCCTGCCAGTCATGCAGTGTTATGAAGAGAGATAAGCAAAAAAAAAAGTCACCAGTGGATGCTTTAACACAGCACTGGGCTGATGTAGCCAGCTGTTGAAATTAACTGGTCAAACAAACACATTGTCTTGCTCTTGGAGCCTCATTTAGAATTATTTATGACGGCAACACATTTTTTAGTTACTTACTTCATGTGCATTTTATGACATCTAGTATATGACCCATATGTAAACTAAAACCTGTGTCAGATTTTCACCATTTCCTTTTCCATCTGTGCACATATGAACTGTCCTGTATGTATGTCAAATGTCCAAATACCTTTTTTGCTCAAGTACCCTCGGCTAGGCAGGATCCCACCACCCGGCTGTACGCAACAAACCATAGGTCTACATTTTATCCAGCATGACAGAATCTAATTTGAGAAGTGTGTGTGGCTGTAATGAAAGGTTGTAGTGGTAAATCTCTTGGGTGCTTGGGTTGGTGGGAGGATTGTGGCTTAGCTGTAAACATATTGTATCATGGCCAAACACTGTCAGAAAACTGGCATTGATGGGGGATGATGAAACTATATCAATGAGGGATGAAAACAGTAAAAAGGAAAAACTGAATCCACTGATTATGACACACACGGGATTACATTGATGATATATATATATAATGAATGATTAATATAACCGCAGTTGCAGTAGCAATATTATCCCGTGTTTGTCATTATCAACGCCTTGGTTTTTTTTTTGTTCTTCTTGTCCCCTCTGCCCTCTCTTCTCACTCACACCTGGCTCCACCCCGGTGATTGGTCCCGCTCCCTGTCTCCACACACACACACCTGACTTCTGTTAGCAATCAAGGCTTAGTGTAGAAGAACCATTCACTTCTTCCCTTCTTTGCCAGACCTCCTGTTCTACACTCTCTTTATCATGTTTTTTATGTCATGTTTGTTGTAAGCTAGATTTGTTCTGTCAAGTACTGTGGAGAAGACACTAACTTAGTTGACTCCTAAAACACGGAGTGGTAATAAAGATGATTCGGATGAGTCTTGGATGAAGGACTGAAGATGATACTTAACACTGTTAATCTTTAATGGACGTCTTATCTGTGCCATTTTGTCCATGCGTTTCAGTATAAACTTCTGTTGTCCTCGGGTGAACTGCTATTAACAACCTGTGTGACATCCAGCCCACTGCGCTGTTCTGGTGCAGCAGGCTGTAGCATCTGGTGATGCTGTCAGATTACCCACTGTCCATTCACTAGCAACACCAGAGCCAACTTTGGAGAGAACGCTGCACAATATTATGTCAGTCAAGCAAAATACCACCAAAAGAAAGACACAGCGGTACCGTTATTCTCGGACAGATGGCCACACCCACAGCCCCCCTACCCAGGTTTGGCATTGCCTTAAATGAGAATTTAACTTTTGTGCAATGTGTCCACAGTGTTGATTTGAAGTGTTGCTTTGCTGCTCCCCATTACAGAAAGCAAAGACCTGCAATTATTACTGTGACGCAAACAAGATAATGATATGGGAATTTATTTATTTATTTATTTTTATACTGTAGAACTGATGGTAAAAGTTGAATTACTTGGCCATTAAATACCCGCACAAACAAAATGAATTCCCGTTCATCACATGACAAGCGTTTCTTACTGAAGGAAACTTAGATTTAAAAACTGGCCACGTTTAGGTCTTTTCATCTGATTCTTATTAAATCTCAATTTTTTTTATTATTAAAAGTGAATATTTTCCATTACTTTGTCCCTTTTCGATTGACTTTCGTATCCGCTTCATATCCCATTTAAATGGGGATACATAGCAAAAGTCCATCCAGGCTAACAGAACATGGATTGCTCAGAATTCTCGGAACCTGCAGAATGCGGTTTTGTGCTTGTTCTGTTTGTGACTTGAACTCATTTGTCACTAGTACATGCTTTAATTATTGTTAACTACAGTTTCAAGCCTTCTCTACCTTTTCATACATTTCTCTACTCTGCAAGGCATCACCAGAGGGCCAACTTTACAGCTCATGCTGCACAGAGAAATAGTAGGTTACTTGATTTGAATGTCAAGAAAGCCAGTATTTATAGAGATACCAACAATATCAGGCTGATTTGCATAAAAATAAAGATTACAGCCTTATGGGTATTTATGCCAAGTTGAAACAAGCAGAGGATAATGTACATGTGATACTGAAAAGTCATTGTTTTAAAACATTGCTGTTGCTGTGAACAAAGTCAGAACTTTATTAAAATATATTCCTTAACTGTTTTTTGTGTTAGAGTTGAGCCAGAGCAAAACTGTTTCTTTTTTGGCCACTAGCTTAAAATACCAAACTCAATTTAAAATGCAAATATGCAAGATGATATTAAAGGTCAGCCAGCTCCTATCTTAGTCCTGGCAACTGAAGAAAAGCTAACGTGCTTATGTATAGAGCTTTGCTTGAGACTGCGTTCGCATGGCAACACCTTTTCCAACATGCCCAGGTATTGTGTTCGTGGCAGATGAAAAGAAAAGTAATCATGCATGTGAACAAAGCCAAACTGCCGAGTGATTATAAGGTCAAACACAGCTTGCATGAGCTGAATCATATCACAGCAACATGTCTAATTGTATCCATTAACAAACGAGTTGTTGTGAAAAGGAGTGCAAGTTGCTTACAGTGTTCACCCACAGGCTTCTGAATCCCTCCTGGGATGAATCATACACATTATCATATATGAGAGTTTCTAACCTGCGACTGAGTTGTTCTACATTTGATTGATGTACCCGTTTCCCTTTCACTGACATTAGCCGAGTTATTTCATCTCTGCATCTCCTAATCAACATGCACTGCACAGCCGCCAAAATTCAGTTAACTTCTAATTGAAAGAGGAATGGGGGAAACTTGTTTTAATTGCTTCCAAGTAGAAAGAATGAATGAAACAAAGAAAAGCAAGGGAACAATAAAATGCCTACAGGCATATGAAGTAATGTCGGGAAGAACAAAGTGGCCATAATGCAAAGCTAACAACATTCACATACAGTACATAAATACAAAGAGGATGACATATGTAGACTCTCATGGTGTCAGGTAGAATTTTGCATTGAGCAACGTTCATTAATTTCTCTGAGAAACGTCCTTGCTAGCAATGTGCATAACTGACAATTCACACAGACCCACACAGGCAGCAAACATGGAACCACAGCCCTGCCGTCGATTGCCAGTGAGCTCATGGCTTATAGCACCTGGGGGCCAGTGATCATGGCTCTTATTGCACATGGCAGCCAACACACATGATGGTGACAAAAGGTGTATGAGGGGCACATGGTATGCATCCAGTCCAGTGTAACACTCTTGCAAACTCTTCACACACACACACACACGCACGCACGCAGACGTCTCAAGGCGTTTTTTCATGGTCAAAATATTATGGGGCTTAACAGCTGCACATGAGTTTCCTGCTCATCTTTTAATTTTATACATCTGGAAGATGTACAGTTGCCATTTGTTATTCTCTCAGTGATATCATTGCCCATGTTGTCACACCTGCTGCGATTTCCTTTTGAACACGGGAAAGGTGGGTTGCCTGCCAGGAACAAAGCGAGCTATGGGGGAAGCCAGCATGGGGTTTGACAAGGGGAGTGGGGGAGGTACGTGAACCACACATACGTCCGTGTGGATACGAATGCTATGGCAGGAACATCACTTACTAGCAGTAATGAACATGCTCCTCATGCTCAGCTACAGACACAAAAGGGGGAATATGTAGCGAGTTCAACTTAAGGAAACAACACAAGTGCAAAAAAGGAACTTTCCCTTTAGTCTAAACTAGGTCACAGGATCAGCGCAGGTTGCAAACCATCACGTCGTAGAAGATGCAATGAATGTCAACAAGAGCCAACTTCAAGCCAACTGAGCAACATCATCCACTGGAAAAGCATTTCTAGAACACAAATTGGGAAACTATTTATTAAAAGAATTCCTGCTTAATAGCTTGTTGCTTGCCATGCAATTTTCTCAGAAGATAAATGAATAAGAATGCTCACAAGGCTTTGTAGGTTGGAAAAACGTTGAGCATTATTGGTGGTATAAGTGCAGCATACCTAAAAAATAAACTTGGCTGTTGGTTTAAAAGTGATAAATGGAACACAAAGTAATTTTAACAAAGGTATGATATGCTGCATAAATCCACACTGACCTGCAGTGGTTACTTCAGTGATGCTCAGCACTTTACTTCGATGCATAAAGTAGATCATCCTCTGCGCTTTTAATTTTATATGCTTGTCAAAAAAGCAAACATATAAGAAAGCAGAGCAGAGAGCAGGACCCTGGTTGATAAGCTTATTCAGCTAGGTCAGTTCTTAATATGTGGAATAGAAAAGGTGGGTTTATTCATCTGAGATGATTACTTGCTCCTGTGGTTGTAGAGTAGACGAAATGCGGCACATCAAAACTGGAAACCATGATCACCATGTTTCCAACTGGCCAAATCCCAATGTTGTGGGAGAAAGAGAGCACATTTTTATGGGAGAATAAGACATTCAACTGGAGTTTAAAGATGTAACGCAGCAAAAGCATCAAACGTGAGGAAAGACGGAGACAGAGTTCGGGAAATAAAACTACAGGAAGTAACAAGAATATTCTGTAAAGTGTGTTATCCCACGATTTGCTGGCACACACACACATACACTGACTATTGCTGACTCATTGATATTTATAGCTTTTTTCCTGAGTATTGTTGCCAGGGATGTTATCACACTGCTGCTGGTGACAGAGGGAAATGTAAAGTTATTTAGACCTATCGTATGTGGACTGCTCACATAAGAACAGCACATCCATAATGAAATGGACTTCCTGGTTCAACACTGTTCGACTCCAACATGGTTATCTCGTTTACACGGACTAAACATGAGATTAAACATGCTCTTGAGCATTCATCAAGAACCAACTACTCCTGTATGATGTCGAATTGTCGATATCATCTGGGGAACCCGTTAATCCACACACAAAGAACAGGATGTTGATAAACTAAACCCAAAAACTGCAAGCAAAACCTACATCTGAGCCGTGCACCAAACCTGCAGCATCAGGCCGACATGCCCACTCTCCAGAACCACAAAAATATACACAGTAATTTCATGACTTCGGACAAAGCATCTCTTCTCTACGCAACGTTGATGGGCAGCACATCGTAATCAAAATGAGAATTGTATACGTGATGGCCACAACCTCGGCCACAGCCTAAGTTTGACGGGTAATGTTTTCACTTACCTTTTACTTTGAGTTTAGTTTTTTGCTATTGAGTTTAAGTTGTATTAATTAAATTTCTCTTTTTATTGAGTTACCATTCTGCTGGTCCGGGGGTGTTGGCCATCCAAAGAAAAGTTTGGACCGTGGCCCCTATCAACCTTAAATACTTTCTCCTGGGCCTGGACTGTACCAAGTACGCCGTTTGACATAGAGAGGGGAAAATATGGGAAACATGTTTCTTTAGATGTTATAGGTTATTAAACTTTATTTATTATTGTGTTATTGCTTTTACATATTTAAGTAATGGGATAATGTTACTAAGCTGTTTGTCTAGAGTTTGTTTATAATTTGTCTAGTTACAGTTATGTCAACCCCTTTGTGTTTCATATTGGTTTGGCCAGCCAGTATATATGTTGCCCCTTGTGTATCACTCAGGTCAGGTTTGTCTCTTTTGTGGTTAGAACTTGTGTTGTAATTTCAGTTTGATAGTTTAAGTGTAGCTGTCTTTCGTTAACCTCTTTTAGAGCCACATTTTGTTAGTAAATTAAAATTTCTTTGTATATGTTACATTTGGCTAAATAAAACCCATTTTCTTTTGTGACTTTATTCCTGTGTCTATCTGCTCGGTCCCTGACATATATAATAATCACCTGAATATGAATTTTGTGTACACGGTATGACACCATGTTTTTCATGACGTTTTCACTACTTTAAACTGCTGCGCCAGGGAAACTTATTAGGCTGCTACCAGCTGCAATCTGCCTGACTAAGGTTTTTAAAACAAAACTTCCCAACAGGTGACCTGCTGGCCAACACAATGAGGACAAAACGTGATAAAACAGCCTACAGGCAAGAACTCTAAAGGTTAGACAAGTACAATGTTCACATCGAAACACAAACCTAACCTAACTAAACACCCTTATAAACCACAGCACTAAAGGCAAAACAACCAACACTATTGAAAATGTGACAAACAATGCAAGGACATGTGAAAAGTCCATAAACGCTCACAAATGCCATCCCAGGGGAGAGTAATCCTTGAGGCAAGATTAGTCAATCTGCCGAGACTTGGACAGAAAACTCTTCTTGCTGCTTGATGTGCCAGCTGAAAACGGATGTGTGTTTGCTGAGCAGGATGCAACAAATTCACATATTCCCCCTTCTAAACCCAACATTAGCAGACGGCCCGACGAGCTATTCCGAAAATATGGAGCTCATTGAAGGAAAGCAAAGGACTGTGGGCGGTTCACAGACTATTTGAATGTGCCGTCTTTATACTGAAGGTGCGTTTGACATGTGTCGCAGTGACACTGTGACTGTGGCAGCTCAACTGGCGCCATCAATGCCACATGTCTTGCAGTAAATCTACATCTAGCCTGTTGCATTGTGGAATCACCTATTCCTGTTATGTGCAGTGCTTGAGGTGTAGCAGTCCAACACAACACTGACTAGCGTTTCACCTTTATGATCTCATTACTTCTTTACTACTCATGCTGTAACATCTCATTGCAACAGCAAAAGCCTTCAGCACTATTTGCTCTGGAAGACATTTCAAAAAATAACACAGTGGCCACTGATGAAATGTCAGGAAATCTGGAAATAAGGTCAGAACACACCGATTTAAAGAACCACATGAATCACATAAATTCTTAAAATGATCTTAACCTCTGCTCTTGATTTGGTCCAGGTAAATGATTCCATAGTGCATGATGTTGCATAATCTCTTCACACTAGTTATTGTGTGAAGTTCCGTGCAGCATAAAGCAGCTGTGGATGAAAAATCAGGTCTATCAATCAGTCATTTTAATTTATAAATCAACAGGGACTGATCTGCCAAAGTGCCCGGCACACTAACACAAAGAGCTGCCTTACATGTGGTGTCTGTCTGTGCCATGTGCACAGACAGATGGAGAGGAAGGCAAAGCAATTTGCCAGGAAATGTTTGAAATGCTTATTGCAATAAGGACATGTTTGACATGGCAGATTAAATTTAACGCCACATGTTCAATGACCACCATTTAAAGCCACACTTTATATGTCCGAAGAGAAATCATTAGTCTGGAGGTTTTCGCTCAAGTTTTGTGCATTTCAGTCAAAATAAATACGTCCATCTGTCCAAGGTTGCAGGGGGCTGGAGCCCAGGTGTCACTGAGTGAAAAGGCAGGGTACATCCCAGACAGGTCTCCAGTCTATGTCAGGGTAAACACAGAGAGACTGAGGCAGACAACCATTTACACTCACATTATGTATGTATGTAATTCACATAATAAATTAGTACGGTGACGTTAAGAGCTCAAAGCACTGAATTTTGAGAAAGCACATGCTCATAGACTTCACCAATTTGACAACACAGGCCCAGCATTAAGAAGCACACTGCAAAAGCCCCAGCACAACCAAATTGAGAAAATTGCTGCAAAAAGCCACAAGAACAACAACCAAATGTCCGTCACTTTTTTGTGTCCCCCTGGAACCGTTGTAGACAACTGTCATAGAAATGTTTCCCGGGGAACACTTAAAAGTGACGGACAATTATATTTGTAAATGTATTTTTAGTTGCTCTGTGAGCCGTTTCCATTGTGTTCTGGCTTTTTGCAGCACGTTTCCTAATGATGCACCTGTGTTGTCAAATCGATGAAGTTGTTTTTGTACGTTTGCTTGTGTTTTCTCTATTTCCATGTGTTTTCTAAAATTGCACTGCTTTGAGCTCTCAGGGCCGCCATAGCTAGCATACTTTGAGTAATTATTAACCGGTTACATAGCTCACTGATACCTTGGTTGAGTGTCAACATAACCAGGAACCACAATTTCGAGCACTGACATGCACTGATTTAACACAAGACTGAAACAGGTCTGAAACCCGCTCGTCTCCTTTCAGAGGCTGCTGTCCTGGGTCGACCTGCAGGGCAGACCACTCAGATGTTACAAACCTTCAACACGCATGACAGCACTCTGACATCATCTGTCAGAGATCAAGAGGTCTTTGGCTTTGATATGGCCTGCTATAAACAGATCTTTCTGTCTCCGTTCCTCTTACATCCATCCCTCCCCTATCTATTTGTAAAATAATATATACTGTATATTTGCACAGTGGAAGGGATGGGGGCCATGGGTCTTCTTGCACTGCATCGTGTGTCAGATTATATTTGCGATGGTGTGTCAGTAAAAGCTGTGAAATATTACTTAGCATGCTAGATAAATTTTAAAAAAAATGTGTGTGATGCAGTGTTTGCTTCCCCTGAGTCTAGAATTCTGTTTGAAGCCACTAGTGAGCACTGATGCACATAGTTTGTACAACACAAAACACTGTACACCCGTGCTCTCATAAGAATTCACATATCCAGACTCAACAGTGACAGAAGCAATTACTGACCTGTGTACAAATAAGCCAAAAGACACAGTTTATAATGCTATACAGTATAACTCTGCAGGAAATAAAGCAGATATAGAATATATTTTTTTAACAATACAAAAATAAAGGATATTAAGTTGCAGTAAAAAATTGTATTGCATTGTATTGCAATGATGCATCAACTAATCATATGATTATATGGAGATGTTTCTCATATCATCCAACATCTTATTGATATTATTTTGTGGAATCCAGTTGTTGTTCTTGTTTGTTTTTGCCATGTTGGCGATGTGGCTGTAGCCTGGGCAGTCAGTCAGCCATTTTGGTTGGGATTAAAATAAATCATGACGTTACCGTGAAACTTTCATGGTCCCAAGAAGATGAATCCGATTGTTTTTGTTGCCAACACAGTGTTTATATTTATATTTATGGTTGTAAGTGAAATGTTCCAATTCGTTGCATAGATTGTCATGAGCGCACCAGACATTTATCGAGCACAGAGAATGAATCCTAAAGACCTTGACAGTCCACTAATTTATCTTCTGTGGCTACTAGCATTGGTGATGATTTCCTGACTTTTGTGGTTTTATTGTAAGAATGTTAGACTTTCATGAACTATGCTGGTTAAAGTTTAGCTTAATCCTAAAATGCTTCAGTGTCAGACTTGTCTTGTTACTGAAACTAACCTCTAATCCACTGTTGGCCAGAACTAAATCTTGAATTCTTTCACACTTTTAAATGCTCCCAGGTTATAAACCAAACTTAGAGATATTTTATTGAATTATTGCTGGATAAGTTGCACGATAGACAGTTTCTACAATAGAAAAGTGTTTTTCATAAAAAAAAAAAAAAAATGTGGTAGCTGTATCTGAAATTTCATCAAAGCAAAAATTCTATACAATATATTCAAATAACCTTTGCACTAAATAAAATGTTACTCTGAGAGTGAATGTTGAATGTCTAGGCCTTGACACATTTAATTTATTTTGCTTAGCTTGCTTAGCTAGAACTGTACCTGCAGCTTGGACTGTGATCATGTTTAGCTTAATGGTTAACAAAGGCCTATTTCATGCTTCAAGTCCTTTTTCAGTTTTCCATTATCCAACTAGGACAACCTTTACTAAGTGCTTTGCCTTAACGTAACCAGATAAAGTATAATATCATGCTCCATTTGCTACAAGCTGAGACGGGGGGGGGGGAAACTAATAAAGGTCATTACTAGTGAATGAACATTTTTCATCTTGGCATGTCCCCATTAAGTTGGTTTGAATATAATAATATTCATGTGGCATTTTGTTCTTTTCTGAATCTACAGAATTCATTGTTTTAGGTTTGGCACAGTCCATTCAGGCACCGTGACACATCTTTTAATTTTGTTGTTATTTCGTGGAATACATTATAACTGTCTTGTGCGTTTTTGCTTGCGTAGGTTAAAAGGCCACAATCAAAGTGTCTCTTTCAGTCAACTAATGAGGCTCCGACTAAACAAATACATGTCTTTACTCCTTTACCCCAGGAAGCCAAATGATGTTTGCCTTTTACCTTACATGTGGTTTTCTTATCCTATTTGCTTTTGGTGCAGGAGCAGATTATGGTTCGGTTACTGCTGTGAAGATTAAAGGCAACGCTCCCCCATAAAAAATATGCAGGAAACTTCTTTGCAGCCATAAAATACTATAGATAAATATTAATTCTTTCATTGTTGGTAGCTGCTTATCCTGTGTGGGGTGGAAGGGGGGGTTGGAGGCTCTTGGCCAAGAGGCAGGGGACGGCCTGGGCAGGTCTCCATTCTATCTGAGGGACACAATTGTCCACACTCCCATTTACAGGCGATCTGGTGTCACCAGTTAACTTAAAATAAACCAGAGAGGGGCTGTGGTCAGCTGGTAACGTGAGCCCTCAAGCTTCTACCTGTGAGGCAGCAGCCCACTCCTTCACCATGCTGCCCATGTGTAGATACTGTACGTATTTTTTTTGTTTTTCTTTTTTCGGGTTTGTCAATTTGTTTTCCAGGTACCTGACAGGCTTTTAGCCCTAAAGGGGCCTCTGACTTTTTATGATTATGAAAATTTGGCAGTTTCTCTATTACTTGAAGACAGTGCTGGGAAGAAATGGTTTCTTTCTGAGAGCAGTGTCAGTTTAAATCCCTCTGGTTTAGCAAAGGTTTCATTGCTGTTTAAGGAAAAATAATAATAATCAACTCAATAAGACGTAGCAGCAATGTCTGAAAGCCTCTTTTTTACAGACATGGTTTTATAGATGTCTAACTGCTGTGTTGCCTCTATTGATTTGTGAAGCACTTTGTGGCACTGGTTTTTGGGAAAAAAGTACAAATACATTTGTATTAGCCCTACAACGATAAATCATTTATTACTTTTCTAGTTTCTCACTTATTCAACAATTGACCAGGGTGGAAAAAAAACATGAAAACAATTTCCCTATGTCCCAGATGGGATGTCAAATAATTGTTAGTGTGGGTTTGAACCTTAAATAAATGTGTGTTTTTTTGCTCCCGACTCCTGACAGTTCATTCTCTGACCACCAAGCTTTCCTGACAGCTAAGTCCAGAGTGCAAAGAGGGGACCAGGTGTCCTGGAAGATGCGTTTAACATAACACAAATGATAGAAATACACTGCCCTTTCAAAAGTATTGGAACAGTCAGGCCAATTCCTTTAATTTTGCTGTTGACTGAAAACATATAGGTTTGGCATCAAACATCAGAGAACTACATTTCAGCTTTTATTTACATCTAGATCTGATACACAAACACCTTTTGTTTGAACCCACTCGAGCAAAAGTATTGGAAGATAGACTTAAAGTAGATTAAAGTAAATAAAACTTAATATTTAGTTGCAAGTCATTTGCCTGCAATAACTGCATCAAGCACATGACCCCAATGACATCAGCAAACATTTGCATTCTCCTTTTGTGATGCTTTTCTAGGCATCACCGCAGTCTCTTTCAGTTGTTTGTTTATCAGGGTATCAGGAAAAAGGCATGTTCTAAAGGGCTTGATGTTAAAACCCTCCACTTCTTGCCCCTGATGAACTACTTTTGTGTGTTTTGGATCAATATGTTGCTGCATGATGAAGGATCTCCCAATCGGTTTGGTGGCATCTTTCTTAAAATTGGCAGACAAAAGGTTTCTGTAAACCTCGGAGTTCATTTTGCTGCTGCCATCATGTGTTGCATCATCAATGTAGATTAATGAGCCCCGTCCCAGAAGAAGCCATGGAAGCCCACGCCATGACTTTACCTCCAGTGTTTTTCACAGATGAGCTTGTATGTTTGGGATCATGTGCAGAGCCTTTCCATCACATGCTCTGACTTATACACAAGTGCATTTGTCCCTGTAGAAAACATATAACTTATTCCAATCATAATGTCTTATACATAAGGTTGACATGTATATGCACCTTGGTGAGTTAAGCAGTGAATTTAGCAGTAATTCCTGTAGTTTAGTGGCATCACAGGGTAAAATATAACTTTTAGAAAGACCTGTTCCTCTGAGGTATGCGTACTATCAGTACACTTCCTTGAACCATCAAAAGAAGCTACAGATTGTTCCGCTGCTCCAGTAATACTGCCACTCGCCCAGCTACCATGATACACCCTTGTACGTGCCCACACATTCACACACACAAACACTTGGGAGCTGTCTAGTACAATCGCTATGATCTGGAGGAAGTGTGCAGCTCCGCACAAGCATTTGGCAGAACAGAGCTGAGCGTGTAGAAGTAGATAATTTCATACATTAGCAACAGTCTGGTTTCCAGTTGTCACTTTATTCTTCGTGTCTACACGGTTGCAGAGACCAGTGCCACAAATAAAACAATAAGGAACACTAATACTCTACATCTCCTCAGAAGAAATTATGTTGCCTTTTTGCCGTTCATCAGTAGGGCAGACTTCAAAAGTCGCAGGTTTAGTCTTCTTAGAACGTAAAGCTTAAAAAAAATAAAATAAAAACATTTTACATCCACATTGAGTGTAGAAGTGTCAGAAGCATGACTCATTTAAGTCAAGAAGCAGAGCAAGTAGTGAAATGTTAGTGGAGAGAGAAAGGTTATTTGTTCCTCAGCACGAAACAAACATTTATTTGTGTGCAAACATGTACTGCATGTGTCTGTTTGTGCGAATAAGTGTGTTCCAGAGCATCAGAGGAAACAGTACGTACGTGTACGAGGCCTAGCCTACCGGAGCGGGCCGTGCGACCAGCGACAGTGAGCTTTAACATGTGCTGACAGCTAATCAATAGCAAATCGAGTTTTCTAGCTTTTAGGGAGAACTATTTACAACAGACTGCACCATCACTCTGCAAACCAAATCCGATATTTCCATGGGACGGACCAAGTGCTGCACAGTCATCCTTCACAACTGTGTGTGTGTGTGTGTGTGTGTGTGTGTGTAGGTGTGTGTGTGTGTGTGTAGGTGTGTGTGTAGGTGTGTGTGTAGGTGTGTGTGTAGGGGTGTGTGTGTGTGTGTGTGTGTGTGTGTGTGTGTGTGTGTGTGTGTGTGTGTGTGTGTGTGTGTGTGTGTGTGTGTGTGTGTGTGTGTGTGTGTGTGTGTGTGTCTTCAGCTGATCACAGCCTGATCCAAATGTACATTATGTAACAAGAGACACAACACACACATGGCCCTTTTGACATTTAATTTTGAATGAAGTTTCTAAATAAGTTTATATTTTGCGAGCAATCCTCAGTAGTTTGGGTCAAGTCGCTTTGGATAAAAGCGTCTGGTCAATGGCTAAATGTAAACAACCAGATGGTAGAATTAAACTCTGTTTTTTGTCTCCACCAAAATTTGGAGACAAAAAATTGGACATGTGGCACCGTTCATCGTGTTTAAATTGGGTTTAGCCTTAAATTCATCACTAATTAGGGTAAAACAAAAAAAATTGTTTAAAAGTCATGTAAAATGTCAAAGGTCAGTGTAGAGCTTTGAGGCCACTGCTTGCACAGCTTCATCCATCATGGAACCTCAACAATCATTCACCGAATAGATTATTCACTGCGCATTTGACAACATTTGTGTTACCATTTGTGGTTTTTGTGAAATGCATGAGTCATTAAAAAGTGTCCCACTGCTGTGTGTGTGTGTATATGTGTGTGTGTGTGTGTGTGTGTGTGTGTGTGTGTGTGTGTGTGTGTGTGTGTGTGTGTGTGTGTGTGTGTGTTTTGTCATGTCAGGAGCAGCATAATAAGATTATTTTGACACAGTGAGATAATCTGTTGATGCATTTGCTGAGATAAAGTGAGAGAGGAAACTTCCTCAGTCCCTCATCGCCAACATGTCCGTCTCTGTCTCTCTCTCTTTCTCTCACGTCTCTCTCTTCCTCTCACAAACACAGTCTGCTTCTCACACTGTCACTCTCCTGCTCTTCTCTGCCCCATCCTGTCCCCCTCTGTCTTCTTCTCAACATTTTTTCCATTTTAGTCCTCTCCACACCTGTACGCCTTCCCTCACTGTCTCTTCGTCTCGAACAACTAGTTTTTTTGGCAGCTGTCAAATCATCTACTTCCATTTAACGAGTGGCTCTTCATAATGAGGAGCAAAATTGGTTTGTGGTATCAGGCTACAAATTAGTCGACCAGTCAACGGTTCAAAGAAGCATCCATCGATCAGTACATCAGACACTCACACAGGTTTAGAGACAAATGACAGAAAAGTGTTTTATTTTCTACCCAGGTACTCAACAATGTAGTTGCAAAAAAAGACAACAAGAGCTGTAGACAGGAAGTTGTTAAGTCAATTAGCCAGTACACAAATATTCTTCTTCTTAAGACACACAGGAAATGTGTAACATAAAGAGTTTGCCAACCGTTTAAGCTGGGCAGAGAGCCCTTCAGTCTCAAGTAGTGCATCAATATTTCCTAGTAAGCCAATGTAACCTGTTATTACAGAGCAGGCAGGAAATCATTCAAATCACAGTGAAACCGGTCTCTTATTTTCCCCTGAAGTTGTGCTTCGTTGTGCTTCATACCTTTCTGCAGGTATGCTGTGCAATTACTGGCCCCACCAACCCGTGTTTTATTTGCTGCTCCCTGTTTCATTTTGCACTCCACTTTCCACTCACTCCACCCAGACGGAGTTGGCCTCGGTTCTATTGTAGGTTTCTTACTCCTCCATCACCTAGTGCTTACTCAAGGATCTATGTATGTTACTATGTACAGTTCCTTGAGATTATTTGTGTTGTGATTTGGGGCCATGCTGTATTAACATACAACAGCTGATGGGTTTCAGCCATAGGGTCCCAACAGAGCACGAACAATCCATTAGACTCCCTTTATTTTAAACAAACTAATGAAGACGGCAGCAAAAACAAAAAGTCCAATCGACTGTAGAGCCACGTTAGGGTCAAAACACTGTGATTAGGGCTTGTGGAACTATAATGTTAATCTTTCTTTGGGGAATATGTTTTGGAGTATCAGATCCTCTGATTGGTGCTTTTTGCTCAGAAAAACAAATGTTCAAATCTTTTTGGGTCATCTAACATAAGTCTTTCATGTGAACGGTCAGGCTTCTGAAAAGATTGAAACAGACTGTGATTTCTGGAAGAGTTCCTGAGCCCATGCAGTGATGTCCAGTAGGGAATCATGGCTGTTTTCCTGCCTGCAGTGCTGCCTGATGCATCCAGTTTTGACCTTTGGCCTTGTCCCTTGCACACAGAGATTCCTCCGGATTTTCTGAATCCTTTGATGATATTATATACTGTAGATGGTGGGATCTTCAAAATCTTACGCTGAACATTTTTCTTAAATTGTTCCACAATTTTTAGATGCAGTTTCTCATTGGTGAGAAACATTGGTGACCCCTGCCCACCTTTCTATTAGAGAGGCTCTGCCTCTCTGAGATGCTCCCTTATACCCAGTCATGTTACTGACCTGTTGCCAATTAACCTAATTAGTTGTCCAATGCTGGTCCAGCCTTTTTTGCCCTATTCCAACCTTTTTGAGATGTGTTGCTGCCATCAAATTCAAAATGAGCTAATGTTTACCATTAAAATTATAAAATATCTCAGTTTCGACAGCCGATTTATTGTTTATGTTCTAATATGAATAAAATCAGGGTTGATGAGATTTGCAAATCATTGCATTCTGTTTTTATTTACGTTTACTCATCTTCCCAACTTTTTTGGAATTGGGGTGTTAATTAATCACAGCATGTATTTAATTACATTAATTGACAGCCCTAGTTTCAACATTTGATATGGTGTGTTTGTACTACTTATTAAAAAAAAGGGTTCAAGTGAATTGCAAATCTTTTTTTTTTTCTTTTTTTTTACTAATCTTTCAGCCAGCAGCCCAAACAAAACATCTTCCTGCCATCCAGTCATCATCCCTGTTGCCTGCCCATTAAACTGGGTCAGTATTAACAACACCCATACTGAGTCTGTGGGAGCTTCAGCTGCTGAAGCTGACTCCCTGTGACAGGACCTACGTTACATAAGGAAGAAGAGGAGGCTGTGGAGCCAGCGAGGCATCTCTGATGGATTTGTTTGTTTTTAGAATGTCTGTGGTTTAAGCTGCCACTGCAGTTTAGGTTGTTCACCAGCATGCACAAGAGGGCACACACAGAGAAAACAGGCATGGGCATGAATACTGAACTGCACAAATGCACACTCGCTTCTTTCTATTAGTATGGGTTTTAAACAGATTCCTTTTTTCTCAAGTATAATAGCTCCTGCATGAAAATAAGTCCCCAACAGCGAAGTGAAATGGCCTCAGTGGATGTTGTTAGCAGCTTGGCTCACCACTTTAGCCTAGACTGAAATATCTCAAGTACTACGGCATGGATTGACGTTCAATACAGACATACAGTGACCCAAGAGGATGGATTTCACTCACTACTCATGGACTACACTTTCAGCGTTTTGTTAAATATGTCAAGAGCTTTTAAATTTCATTGTTGTCTCACAGAGCTTCCTAGCTACCCTCAGCCAAGAAACACGTGTTGTACACATTAAAAGTTATGATGGCAACACAGGGAGCAGGATTTAGATTGATTTCAGTTGTTTTCAGACTCAACAGTGTATTGAGAAGCAAAGCCTAGGAAGTCCACACCGAGATCTGTCCCCACAGTAAGAACTCTGTTATTTGTTTAATACAAATTACTATAACAGCCACAACGAAACAGGCTTCACAGTGACATGTATACTTTTAATCTACAAGAAAATACAAGATTTTAAAGGCCAAGTGAAAGCTGTGCATTTCAGTCCAGAGATGCAAATGCAGGCCAGATATGTAATGCAACTGGAGTAGTTTTCACATGTAAAATTGATGGCAGAAATTGTGATAAAGCGTGAGATTGTGTACGGTACATGAAATGTGTGCGATACGGTGAAAAATGTAATTCAAGTTTTTTTTTTTTTAATTCCTCAGAAGATGTCAAACGTCCTGCCCCAGTCGTGTCATTACTCTGCCTTCCTTCACATAATCCCTTTCTCAGGCGCCTGAAATGTTTTGGTATAGCTATGAGTGGCCATTCCCCATCCAGCCTCTAGATGTTCCCCAAACTTTTTTTGTATTATCTGTTTGCATCAGCCCAAAGTTCAGTATTTGTCATCCGGCTTCAATGTCCTTAGTCTTTAATTTTGAATTGATTGTGCCGACCAGTTAAAATAAAGTTCATTCGTGTGTGTAGGAGGTCATCTAAAAACAGCTGTTGGATTTGTTGTCATTATTAGCCGTCTGCAACAACTGTAATCGCTTTTGTCAGCGATTAGTTTGTCTCAGCAACAAGATGAGCAGAAAGGGGAATATAAACATCTTGTATATTTTACAGAATTAATGTTGTCACCGCATGAGTCCTGTTGCTGCTGGTGTTGTTTAGACAACAAAGACAGATTATTATACACAAAAATGTGAGGAAAATAGGATGCGACAGTTTGGATGGACCATGACAAAAACCGAAATAAGGATAGACAGCAACTATGTAAATGAAGGAAATGTTCACATTTTCTCTTGGCCTGAATTTTAAAGCTGCACTGTAAAGTGGCTGCAAAAGCTCGAGACCTGCGAGGGAAAATCAAACTCCTGCTAAATATAGTTCCTGTGATTTGGATGATGATGCCTGGGCTGCTGTGGCAGAGCCTAAGGCCCCTCCACTTCCACGAACCATGAACTCTCTCACTGGTCCTGAGACCTCTTTTCCCCGCAGCACAAACATCCCTAAACACACAAATAAAAATAAAAAAACACTGCGGGGCTCAGACTGGCAGACATAAACAATTTTACTAAAATATGTGCATTTCAATCAAAAGATTGTTACAATGCAAAAACATTTAGAATTTTAGATATCCAGAAGGCAACATAGCAGACGTTGATTACAGCTACAAGTACCTTGGGATCCTGCAAGAAAAAGGGAACCATGAAGAGGCCGCAAAGAAAGCAGCAACTGTCAATACCTACAGAGAGTAAGGCGGGTCGTGAGAAGTCAGCTGAATGGAAAGAACAAAGTCCGGCTGATTAACATCTACTGTCCTCAGGGCCGCTGACATAATGAGCTGCCCAAAAAAGGGACATAGAAACTACTGACATCAAGACAAGGAAGTTCTTTACATTACACGAAAGGTTTCACCCTAAATCCAGAATACATCATGAAGATGGCCCTAAGTGATGACGTGCTTAGTGAAAACCTCAGGCAGGCAGAAACCAGAGGAGCAAGAGAAGGAACATCAGGAAAACGCATTGTGGGACAAATTCCTGCACGGTACGTACCATCATCAGAGAGAAGAAGTGGCGGATATCGAAAAGTGGCTGGACAAAGCTGGAATGAAAGACAACACGGAGGCACTAATCCTAACAGCACAGGAGCAAGAAGAGAAGCTCAGTAGAGGCCGGGAATGTCATGGAACGCCATAACCAAGTGGCTGGCATAGTGTACTGAAACATCTGAGTAAAGACTGGTCCCAAAGTCAAAACGGGACACACATCCTAACGGGGTTAAGTTGGACCAAGCTAATATTGGGGAACATTATATAAGTATAGGTGTTTGTTTAAAATGAGCACTGTAGCACCTTTTGGGGCAGTATTGCTTAGTTTAACATATATTGACAAAGGCTCCTTAAAGAAGGCCCAGCTGAACATCAATTCAGTGGGACAGCTGTTTGAAAAGGGCCTCAGGTCTCTTGGATCGTTCTTTCATCTCTATAAAGCCTAGAACTGGCTATTTAGGGGCCCACTACAGAATCTTGCCCCCTCTGCATTCAGCTACAGGGCCCGCACCTGTTTATATAGTTTGTAAAATATATCGCATAAACTCTGTGCATCAAATGTTGTGTACTGTGTGCAGTAATAAAAAGAGCAACTAAAAAATAACACAGGAATTTGAATTGAAGTGTTGGTAAGTCGGAAGGAACAAGCAGCAGGAATTAAAGCGAATGGGTTCTGCAAGCATCTGCCAATGTGACGGTAATGCACTCATTGTTTAATCAATACAATATCATCAAGGGAAATCATTTTGCATGACTTCCAAATGGAGGTGTTAGCAGCACATTCCCCAACAAGGTCAGATATTAACAGCACGGACCAGGGATGGTGAACAAAGCACCTCACCAGGTAATTTAGCAGATAATTTTGTCTGCTCAAGCTGAAGTTATGCTAATCAATGAGACCACATGCGTTAGAAATCATTTTTAGAACAACAAACTATCAGCCTTTTATTGTGCAAGCTCGCCCATTTCTCCAACAGAGACACCACAGAAGCAATATTAGCACCAGCACCAATTCTACCATGATACTTGCTCGTTGTAATTATTCTCAGTATCCCACATTTCTAAATTTCATCAATGCCTTGTGTTGATTGTGGCAAAGTTCTCATTTTTTAAGTGTAATATGCAACCAGGATTCACAGTGCCTCAAAGTAGCGTAGGATTTACTGACATCAAATTATCTTGGCTGCATTGCTTTTAATTCTGATGTCAAAGCACATTTCCAGTGCTGCTGTCTGTCACAGCACCAAAGGATTCAGTTTTAGTTTATACAAAACAGATTGTTCACACTCACCTCTGTCACAATTCCCAGTCAGCCCTCTCTGTCCGTAATCTCATTGTTTTCCCACTCACGTTACCTGGCCCACCCCTCTCTGCCCACATTCACACACCTGATTTTCATTAGCTCTCATTACCACACTTCACATAAGCTCGCAGTCTCCACATATGCTTCGCCAGATTGTCTTGTCAGTGTTCTCCTGTTCACTTGTCAGAGCTCATCTGTTTCCACAGAACGTCATTGTCAGCAGTTTGACTGTGACTCCGTCTCCTGTTCACACGTTGTCTCGTGTTTGCTTCTCTGGGCCAAGTTCTTTCGAATTGTCCCTTTCCCATATAGTCACCCAGGCCATTGACAGCCACCTTGTGATCCTGAGAGCTGTATCATTTCCAGTGATTTTGTGTTTGTACTTAATAACTGGTAGCCATTTTCAGTTTATTCCCGTGACCTATGCACTTGAGTCTTATAAACCAAATTGTGATAAGCTCTGCATTTCAGCCCTTTAAAAATACAAACCACTAAGCCCATAGATCTTTCTCATAAACAAAACACACACACACACACACACACACACACACACACACACACACACACACACACACACACACACACACACACACACACACACACACACAATCTAACAAACCCTCTGTACTCTATTATAATCCTCTTCTGTTTTTGCTGGTCCGAGAAGAAACGCTGCTGAATCCTTTGGCTTCTCGTATCTGAACAGTCAAAAGAATGTTTGAAAATCACTTTCAGTGCACTTGTAGGACTTGAAAGTTATGAGATAATATTGTAAATCAATCTTCTAAAAGCTCAGAATATAGCAAGTATACAATAAGATTCCCAATTCGAGAGTTAAAAGTGAGCGTGGAGAATGATCATTAGCAGCTATGTGAAGCTCTCTGCTCAGTGTAGCCAAGGTTAACAAATGTGTTTTCTGCCGCTCACTGAATACATTTGCTATTTGACTCACAGTATAGGTTTACAGTATGTACCACATCCTCTGGACAATCACTGATTTCAAACATATGGGGATGCTGCATGGATTATATAAAAAGCACATGAATTAATACAAATCCCAAATAAAACCTTCTAACGTCCAAGCTATTTTTTTGTTGTCTGCCATGTTGAAATTCCAGCAGACTGTTTTCCTTAAATGGTTTTCACACGTTACAGCGAAAAATAACTTCTGTCAAGCTCCTGCTCGTGTGTGACACCGGAGACCAAGTAGAAACAAACAATGCCTCAAGTGAAGACTTTGGGCAAAGAAAAACGCTCACTTGGATTTATTATGTCAAGTCGCCCCCTTTGAAAGACAGGGCAACCATAAGATCGGGGATCTAAATCCAATTTTTGGTAAATCTTTGTGGAGGTAAAACTAACACACAAACCTTTTCAATCATTTACAGTCCTTTTACAATCAAGAGGAAAATTGAAACAAAAGGCAAAATAAATACGATGAAATGGTTTCTTTAACCCCCAGCAGCACACTGTTGTAGCTGCAGGTGGATGGCAGAAATAAGTATGTATTTCACTCTGCCCTCAAACCTGCAGTGTCTTTTGTTTTTCCCAGCAGTTTCCACCACCCTCCTCTCCACCATTAAATGCCCACCTCTCTGTCAAAATAGAAACAATTTTGATGACTTATCCCACAAGATATACAGAAAGCTATGATAGCCATCACTTCAGGGGAGCTAACGTCCAATCGGATTACAACCTGCGCGATCCTGTAATGGTCTGTACATCTGCTTGTGTGCAGCTGTGAACAGCTGTGATGTAACGCTGTGTGCACGGTGTGTTGACCTTGCAGTCTCCCGGTGGTGCCACTCAGGATGTGACTGTATGTACAAATGACTAGTGCCAAACATTGATTACCACTGGTGCACAATGTGGAGGAGAGAAAGGACGGGGACAGAGGTATTGGCTGCACAGTTAACAGTTATTATCCTGTCTCTCTCTCTCTCTGACTCTCGTCCTCTCTTTGGGCATGCACTTTGTTTCGCTTTCCATTACTCGCAGGCATAGCAAATACGATATTGGTTGGTCTGCCAGCCGTATGCTATCAGGTTTTTTGACGCCTCAGTCATAAAAAAATCCCAAATTGGACCTGTGAATGTGAACAAAAGAAATTAATGAGGTCTTGCAAGCTTTTGTTATTTTCGGCCCTTTTTATTTTCCAGTGAGAGTACATGGTCAATACGCGGCTAACAGGATCACGTCCATGCGGATACTTATTTGAACCTTTTGTAGTTCAGATACTCTCATTAGTGTCCAGGAACTGACCCTAATGACCCTTTTCGGCAAAGTGAGGTCAGAAATAAATGTGACGCAACCAACCAAACAAGCATTGTCTCTTCTCTAAATTGATGTATATTTTCTTCCTTACATTCCCTGGCAGTCTTTCTAAGGTCCCCTGCGATGTTTACTGAGGCACCCATTTTAATCTTTGCAAGGCGAGCACGGCCGTAATGGATCTCGTCTTCTCTGGAGAGCATTTCTTTGGCTGTAGCAGTATCCGCCCAGACGAAAGTCATGCAGCCAAAGGGTTCCGATTATTTCCACATGTGCACACGAAGCGGCATGATAACCATAATCGAGCTGCCTTCTTTGTTTTTGTGGAGCAACAGCAGAACAACAACAGAGGAGCTAGTTGCAGTTAGCGCCTCAGGGAGGAAGCTTAATGCCCTGTTAGCAGTACTGTAGCAGTCTCATTACAGTACATGGTCTGGCAGGACTTGGAGGTCAAAGCTCTCTGGTCACTGAGGTCTGCAGGGATTGTACACAGCAGTCTGAACATGGGAAGATAAATAATATTGTATAGTTATAGATATATTATCATTATGTGGTTGCATAATTTTCAAGTTTTTCTGTTGTGTGTCAAACTTCAAGATTGTTTGAAGAACTTAAAGCAGCCGTTTGTGACTCTTGGTTATTTCTACTTAGAAACGGAAGAGGTACATGATGTCTGCCGCAAAACCAAACAACATTGTTGCCCGTCACATCGCATGATAATGACCTACTTAGCTTACTGCACAATACGGGTTTATCATCAGTTCTCACTAAAAAATTGTAATGCTTGACATGGCCGCTTCATCAAAAACAAAGAATTAAAAAAAAAAAATTATTCACACTGACTATGATCGGAGGTAGCAGAACTCATTTTGGGGTTCACATCTTTTATACAGTGGCAACGCCCTGATGTTGATTAAGGAACCTTATAGACTGATGTCCAAAGAAGTCAGAACTGTTTTGTTTGAGTTGGAGGACTCTGAAATGTTCATGGCCTGTTGTGCTGATAACAACAGATAACGGCTGCTTAACACGTAATGACAAGCCGGTAGGTAAAGCTTGATAAGCAACCTGTTATATTTCTTTATTATTCCGTGTACAAACGATGATGTGACAAGCTAATTGCACAAAAACCTCTGCCGATCCAATCTCCTTTCTTAACGTAATGTCCCTTCTGAATGTTAAAGAACAAGTAACGACTAATTAATGGGTGTATATTTAAAAAAAAAACATTTTTATTATTCTTGTCAATATAATGCAATTATAAGCACAATACAAAGCAATTTCTGCACGATAAATGATAGATTACTATGTCTTTCCAGATACATGAGATTATAAGACAAAATTTTACCGGAATGAAGGCATTTTCAATTCTGGTCAAGAAAAACGTCTCCAGGGAGCATTTTCATCAATATACAGCTTTTTGACTGGTTTTGTGTGAAAATGCTTGTTGGTACTTTGTCTGCCACGGAATAAACCGAAGTTGACTGAATAGATGAGAACAGAATCCCTATATGCGCATTGTATCACTACTTGTCTCCATGCTGTTTGTTTTATTTTTACCACACACGGTGGGTCAGTAATAATGCATTAAAAAAGGTTTTTGAAAACCTGTTTTTGCTGCCACTCCACAGAGGCAGTGATAGAGGCAATGAAACAAAACAAGTGTCTGGAGGATTGCTGACATGAAGCAATAATAGCACTTAGTGAGGGTGCACTCTGAAATAATAAAATAGAGACATAGCATAGTAGCACAGTCACTCCAAGCTGTAATTTACCACAGGAACAACAGTGTAATAATCCAGTTTGTTGTCCTATAGTTCAATAACTACAGACGCAAGATGTACATTTTACAATATAACTTAATAGAAATGCAACTTTAAATACAGGAGCACATAACCATAAACAATACATTTGTTTTTTAAATGCAAACCTTGAAATAGCTAGAAAAAAACAAGCTCGCACATTCTTAATATAGAAAACCCCCTCCAGCACTACTATACTATTTTTATAAAGAGGGTCCCCACGTGGCCAAGGGGAGTGCAAAAGCAGGAAGGGACTATAGAAATTACCAGAGATGATGAAAAGCACAATCCAACTGGGGAAGACACCTTGCAGGCCTTGGTGATGTATGAAAGGAGACAAAGGGTCACTCTCCAGTGAGCACTAACCCTCCTATTTGCAAGGCATGTTCCTTCCCTCAAAGACTGTGGGGGAGATTTAGACGAAGACGAACCTTGGGAAGCGAAGGAGAAGAGTAGTGTGAGAAGATACGGTGGATTAAAAATCATGTAGAAAACAATGAGCAATGGGATTAAAGCCGCCCGATGCTTTCAAAGATAAAAAGAGGAGTGATACAGCCAAGAGTACTTGAGGAGCTGCTTCCTTTGAGGGTTGTTACGAACACAAAGTCTAAAGCAAACACTGAAAGACTGCGATAGTGAACGGGTATAAAGCTCTTTATTTTGTACCACACACTGACCGTATGGCCCTAAGGGAAGATGCAGAGAGATGCTGCAACTAGTTCATGATGGCACACTGTGTTATACAGCTCACTGCTTTGCCATCATTTCCTTCGTCCGGGATGGTAATATTCACATTATCCCAGACGTCCTGTTCAGTGGCAACCTGACTCGCTTGTAGTGATACTAAAATAAAATACAGTGTATATACAGTATGCACACGCGCGTACACACACACACACACACACACACACACACACACACACACACACACACACACACACACACACACACACACACACACACACACACACACACACACACTTCAGGTTTGTTATAAATATATTAAAAGGAAGTAATACTAGTTAATTTACAGATGCAGATTTTTATGATAAACTGTATTATTATGCAATAGATACCTGCAGTACATTCTAGTAATATTTTTTACTAGCTTTTGCTTTTTCACTGTTTCAAAATGAGGGGGCCGTTTTTTGAGTTTTAATAACTCTTTCCCACAGGGACCTGAGTTTAAGTCCAGTGTGAAATCTTTTGTAAACAACAGTATCTGCAATTTTATCAGAAGCCTGCCAGTCTACGTGGGGGTGCAAAGGTTCTGTTGGTCATATATCAGAGGGTATTGACAAATGACCTCTGTGGACCCTAAGGATGAGTTGTGACTTCTGTAGTTAGAGTTTGCATTGCAGGCTCTTCTGCATCTGTCCTATCTTAGTAAATATGGTAGTCTTAATAACTCAGTCATGGATAAAACACACAATGTTCCATGCTCTGCTTTCTGGAATAAAGCCTAAAGTCCGGTGTTTTCATACAATCCCCGTGACCCTCACCCACTGTAGACTAGTTCTAAAACACCGTCCTTCTTTGCTCATGTTATAATTACTACAGCTTCTACTGGTTGCCAAAGTACAATACATTATTGTGGGTTTTAATAACCTGCCGACACAATAACCTGCTGAACCTGGGGCCCACGCTCAGCTCCAGCGGGCAGAGAACAGAGGGGAAGTTGGGCTGTCAAGAAGGACAGATTTTTGGCAAATAACATGTCAAAGATCTGTTAAATAGATTCAATATTTATAAAAATTACTAAAAAGAAAACCACCGTATTTTTTAAAAACAACAATAACGTGGCAACATTATATGTAGATGAACTATGGTTTAGTTATGTGAAACTGCATAGAAAACTTCTCTGATGTAGTCTGTGGTCTCTGCTGCTTTCAGGTCTCATGCTTCATCCAGGTAACCTTGAGTTATGGATGTAAGCCATGGACCATAGCTGGCCTGTGTGTGATAGATGATATAGCTTCTCTGCAGAATGTGATGGGCCTCATCTCTTGCAGGTTTTATATTATGAAGACTGATATCGCTGGAATATTCTGAGCTGCAGAGAGTCTCGTTCATTCCTTCATACATTACACTAATTGGCCGTCTGTTCACGTACCACCTGGGGTGACTGCTGTAACGCAAGAGAAAGCCAGTGGACTCATTATCCAGATAAAACGTTACTCGGCTGCACCCAAATGAACCCGTGTAAGCAAATCTGTCGAGGTTTTCTTTATATTTTACATCAGATGTGGCCTGTCGCATAATTAAAGCATTGTCAAAGTTAAAGTCACATTGTAATGAAACACGACTTTGTGCTGTCTGTTTTCTTGTGTTACATTATAGTGGGCAAATAAGAATATTTTAACTTGTAGATGAAGGTTTTTATGCCGGATGTCCCTTCTGCCGCAACCCTCTCATTTTTTTCCGCCTGGGGAGGGATTCAAACGCACGGCCTTCTGCATCCAAACCGAATGCTCTACCACTGAGTCACTAGGCCCCTAGCACTTTAACTTAGTCTGATAAAATTATAATTTAAAATGTATTAATATTTAAAGTAGGAAAATCAGTTAGACAGTTGATTCCTATCACTTTAGAAGTTTAATGGACTTCTGTGAAAGTAAACATCCAACACATTCCCATCCCACAGTGTCAGATAGCGAAGCAGGGTGTCAAATATGGATGTCCTTTGATGTCCCATTAAGGGAACCATAAATCAGAGCAAGGTTAAGATAAAAAGTAAAATGTGACATACATAGTTCCTCCTTACTATAAGAAATGTGCGTAACTTCGATCGATCACCATTAAGGCATAAAGCGTCTCATGGTGGACTCAAATCTCTGTCCCCTGTGGAAAAGTGTCTTGTAATGGTTGCAATTTTTCTAATACAACCTTCCTTTAGGGGTTAAATATTGACGTGCCTGGGTTTCTATTGTACTTGACTCATATCGACCCAATATGGTACTTTTAGCATCAATATACAACATCAAAGAGCTTGACAAAGCACTTTTTGATACCTTGGGAATGAAATCGAGCTGTTATTCTCTGCGTAGTCAGTTTCACATCTCTAGGTCTCCAGAGATCCACAGAGGACAAAGCCTGCGTCAAAGACAGTTAGGGTTACAGTACACGTGTAATTCCTCTTAAGGAGGAAACGTCTCCCTGAAATGTAAGTAGATGGACAGGAGAGTGTCTGTTGTGTCTTTTGTTTTCAGCAGTAGCTTTACTTCAGTTTTTTTTTTTTTTCCAGACCTTTGAACGAAAAACAATTTGCTCTCTCCTGACTTTAAAGAGGAGTTGGTTAAAAAAAGAGCGGAGCCTAAAGCATTTATTTATACAACATTTCTTCTTTTACTTGCTTTTATTCTCTTTTGTTGTATTTAAATTCATGGTTTTTATCTATTTTAACTATATTTTTTATCTCAATTGGATTTGTTTTTATTGTTTTCCCATACTTTTTTATTGATTCGAAAAATGTTTAATTCATTTGATCTTCAATCTTTTATTTAATCTTATTATCTTATCTGTGTCTAATTCTCAACGTCTGTTTAAAAGAGAAAAACCTTTGATGGTTGCTGACATGAGGAGGGTGATGATGTTTGGCTGCTGTACTTGGCTCAGGCACCATGCTGCCCAGCATGACATACTGTTAGCATGCTGGCTAGCTGGTTGTGTGGCCTAGTCGAACACGAGGTAGCAAAAGAGGACTGATTGGTCAGATTAGTCCATTTTCGAGATGGAATGGACACATTGAAGGACTGCGTTGAGTGTTTGGGCACATGTAATTAGGGGGTGGTTCTGGGATGCTGGAAAACAATGTTGGGCCTTGTCATTGTCGTGGACCCAACACAGGGAAACCCCACTTAGTAAGAGGGTTCCCAGTTGTTAAACCCTGTAGACTTTCCTGCTCTCATAGAATTTATTTGTGTATGTATTGTTATGTGGGTAAGACAAGGGTTTACCTGAAAGATTTGCTTAAGTGGCTGTGGGTTATATTAGTGGGGGAGTGATGGTTGTTGGACTGCTGTTGAATTCTGGTGTAATTCTGCTAAAATTGCCTTTTAAGCAGTTGGGCCGGCCAACTTCAGCAAATGGACTACAGATATTAGGTTGAGCCATGCCACTGACTACTTTATCTGTTTTTTGCTTGGGTGAGATTCAGGTATATGTGAAAGGGGAACTACAGCAAACAGTGGTAATTGTCATTAAAGTTGGTTTAACTGTGGGGCTAAGATACTGTATACTTAGTAGAAACATGAAAATGATTGCTACTGAGTGGGCTGATATTCAGTCCAACCACAGTAGCTGAGCAGAAACGGATGTGAGACTCAAGCCACCAAGTATTGCTCAGGTGAGGGTGAACCGTAGATTAAGATGTCGTGTAGATTAGGGATAGAGAGGTTTCCAGCAGATTAACGACATGATGCCATGATACTTTAACTCTCCGATACCTCACACAAATCCATGGCAAATACGGAATTACTTTTGTGTTTAGCTCATTGCCCTTTAATTGCAATAGATAGGCTCTGTGTGCAAAATCCCAGAGCAACAGTAAAGTATTTCACGTTTACCTGCATCATAGAGAAAGGAAGAAAAAAAGGTTACTTTTGCGTATCTGGCAACTTAACTTTTATTTCTAGCTTCTACATATAATTTACAGAAATGCTCATCATCTTCTTGGTTGTATGCTGTGTGTGTGTGTGTGTGTGTGTGTGTGTGTGTGTGTGTGTTTGTGTGTGCTTACCCTGGGTGAATGAATCTTACCCTGGATACACCTTATGGATGAGAGATGTTATCAGAGGTTGCACCATTAAAATACTCAAAACTTTAAGAAGCCACACATGTAGAAGTAGCGAACAGCCAAAGAAAATAGATTTAAACATTCAATGCATTCCATGTAGATTTTTTGGAGATTATGGACGTCATCAAGATGAAATTCAAATACCATAAATTGGGTCCAGGGTTATGTGTGTGTGTGTGTGTGTGTGTGTGTGTGTGTGTGTGTGTGTGTGTCTGTGAGTTGTTTCCTCTCTGAAATTGCTTCACCATTTTTGTCCCTTTCAGTGACTTCAATTTTGAAATGCAAATTACAACTGGCGAAGATCCATCTTTTCCTGCCTGTTCCATAAGACTCAAAGCATCTGTATGACCTGTGGGCCTAAAAATATCCAGTCGGACTGTATTTTTGTTGTAGCCCAAAGGTGCATACTGTCTTGGGTGGTAAACGCACTTCTTTTATTGGAAGCTGAAGTCTTTTGCATGAAATGTGGAACAACTTGTAGAATTTCAAGCCTTCTAACCGTAATTTCTAAAAGTTACGGTTAAACTATAAAATGCAAACACAATTATGAGGAAACATAATCAGTATATTTCCAGATGCAACATATTTTGCAAAGTACATCATGTAAACTATGATTTTATTTCTGCCATTTTACTGTTGATTTTTTAATTATAATGAAATAACATTTATTTAATCTTGTTTTGTTACAAGATGCTCACGTTTGATTGTCTCTTACAATTGACCCAAAACACATAAGGGAAACTAATACACGACGAACTAAGCAAAGACTAGTAAACGTGTAACGGTTAACTCTCTTTGCTGTGTACATCTCTTCCAGTTGGATAGTAACTATTACAGCTTACATACAAAGAGGCACAATACAACAACAGGGTCATGGGAATGTGCAAATCCACCCAATCACATTGTCTCCATCCTTCCCTTGACCTACTTTAGCATCTGAGTAGAAAAAAAAAAACCTCACCAGCATAATGAGAGAGGTTGCTCAAAGTGAAACATAACAAACTGATCACATGCAGGTTTTCTTAAAATAGGTTTGATTGCAATAGTAAAATGCATTTGGGATTCAATCCACTGGGATTTGCTGGACCTCTCCTGTTTCTCCCATCTGTTGTCTATGACACAAAACAGTAACATGCTGCAGTGCTCTGCTAATAACCACCCAGTTTGCTGCATATTACGAACACCTGGGTGACCGGGCAACAGCGCCAGATTAGTATGGAAATATGCTGGATGGTCTCTGTAAATTAGCTCCTGGACAAAGAATGAACAGAGGAAGTGGACACTGTAACTGATTGTAGTTGTGCTCGTAAAGAGAGTTCACGGTGGATGAATTCAAATGAGTGGTGGTTTGCTATGAGAATGTATCAAGCGAAAATTTGTTTCACAGTCACGGCGTATTTAGTGAATAGTCTGCAAAAATCAAGTGTTTTTTTTCTGACAGAAACTGCATCTTCATCACAGGTGTACAGCTCTGATAGCTTCACATAGACATAGTAGAGGAGATGAGGATATTTGCCAGATAGCAACAGTGTTTACTTTTATGACTCAAGTTATTGCGAAGCCAATTTCTCCAGCCTCTGCATGCTGTAATGCTGACCACATTAACTAAGAAACAAAAAGAAATCTTCTATATAATAATATTGTTTTTGCTTGCTTGTATATTTTCAAGAGCAGGGCTAAAAATACTGATGTAGCTCAGCGTAATTCTAGCTTGAGAGGCTTGTAGCTGATACACCTGCAAAATAAGGTACAGTACACTGATCTGCCATTTGAAAAGGGGAATTGCCCACAGGTTATAGCGTTATCATTTCCCAAAACTATACCACTTTAATGCATTTGGGTTGAATTTCTTACTGACAAGCATGTAAGAAAAGGATATGGAGAAGAACCAAAAAAGAGCAGAAAGGAAAGAGAGTGATGAAGGAGCTTAATGATCCTTTCTGTGAAAGATGAAAGGTCTACACTTCGGATAAAGACACTGAGAACAGGAGAAAAGAAAGTTGTTTCCTAATAGGAAGAACTTCGAGCATATGGTTGATATGTGGACAAAAAGACAGAGGAAAACCTTTCTGCACTGATGTGAAATGCTACTGCAACTTCACTGTCTTCAGGTTCTAACCAAAGCCTTTATCAAATAAAACCGGGGCTCAAATTTGCTATATTGCCAAATGCAGCCTAGATGTGCCTCTCGGCAGTGTACATTTGGGCATAGTCATTCTCCTTTAGTGGATCTCAGGTAAATTGGATGGGCGTCTGTGCACTGCTACAGTATCTGCAGGTCATTCTAAGTATTATAAATCCCTTTCTGAAGCACATATGAGCTCCAACTTTACTAGTCAAGAACTATTAGACACTTCTAGAGTCATTCATTGCAATTCTGTGTCACAGCTCACAAGCACAGGACTCAATTACAAACCTTGGGGGCACAAAGGAACAGTTTAAAAAAAAAAAAATCACATCAGTGCAAAATGTCTCGGTGTATTCTCTGTCAACAGAAGGTGTCTGGGCCAGGAGGCTGGATTCAGGGAGAAAAGTAGTGAATTCCTGTCTCTACCTACTAGTTGAGGTGACTGTTACTAATAACACCTGTGCATTTTCTAGTCAAGTCAGAATGCTATTTAGAAAAAGAGAACTTCTAAAGTTAGTTCTTTTAGAACGTGTGCGACACCGGGCATCAATGGGAACCGAATGCTTACAAGGAAAGCGACGAGCAGGTTTGCAGATGTGATGAAGTGACATTTTAATAAGACTGGCAGAGCGCAAACCGAACAAAAATCAATGAATAAATGACAAACACGGCCAGGTTGAGCTCCCTGAATCTGATCAGTTCAGCACCATGGGCCAGTGTGAATTACCCCACCACTCGATGACATGCTGTCATTTTTACAAATAACAGTTCTGACAGGGTTTGACACCTTGTCTGGTGAATCCAGTCTTGTATTGGTGAACACAGTTCAGTGCAGCTATGTGCTGCTCTGTAGGGTCGTCCTAAAAATTGATAATTGATAATTAGCCATTTTAAAATTACTTTAAGAAGACTAAGAAGACTAATTGAATTAATCATACTGTTGACATTTTGACAGAAAAATATACAAACCACATTTGCGGATGGTTTGTGGTACAAAATCTTTACGCACATTTTTAAAAATCTTTTATTAGACGTGTTGTCCAATGTGAATATTATCCCAAGTGATTTTTACTGTAGCAACGAACAAAATCATCGATCCCTATATCAGTGACAGAATAACGATTTATGTTAAATGTCATTCTTCATTGTACCCCAGTCCAAAGAAAAGGAGTCGGTAAGATGGTCTCAGGAACTCGAAGTGAGAGACTACAACAAAGACAAAGAGTCAGTCTAAGAACATCTAAGTTGGGATTTAATTTCCCCGGGGTTGCTTCCTGGGATCTTGAGGTTCCCCAGAGCACAGGTCTGAGCTAAAGAGAACTCTGAGGAAATTCGGAAGAGATGAAACCCAACGGAAACCCCACAGTAGCAGACAGTCCAATTAAAGCTCACCCACTACACATGGTCTCAGATGACCTCTGACAGGTCAGATTGCGTGGGAGTGAGGGGACCCAAGCTGGATTTTGCCACTTATGTGTAAAACTGTGTAGAAATTTGTCCATGTGCGTGTGTTCGAAGAAATTCCCCTTTAAGTTACTATACTGATTTATGTATAAACACTTCCTCTCTCAGGCCTTATGATGTAGTCATTGATAAAACATTTTCTTAATCATCTAGATTATAAATACATAGCCTTCAATATGTAACTGTAATAAAAGGCAGCAAGTACTTTATTTTTTTTACTGTATTCATTAATGTTATGTGGTAGTCCACACTGAGAGTCTCCAAGTGGGTGATTTGGTTTTCTTCAGCACCTCAGTAAACTGGATAGTTTGCCCAAGAAGCAACTGCAGAACATATAAATTACCTCAAACATAGGACTCCTGCTTACAGTGATCTGTCTTCTTTTTTTTTTAAGCCTGGTCTGCAGGGTTAGTGAAAGGGTTGTGTAGAGATGCAAGGAAAGTTGTGTAAAGAATCCCCATTTATTTTCTTCGGAGGAGTGCAGTTTCATTTTTACGTGATGTCGTTATGTTCAGTAAATGTAATTCTGTCTCTAATATGTACAAAGTGATTGAAAACTTGTCAAGCGTAAAGAGCTTTTAACAGAATGAAATTCAGAAGTTCTGATGGGATTAGGCTGTGTGGGAAGTCACATTACATTTCCACCGCACTACTTAGTTGCATGAATGTTTTACACCTTCAACTCATCAAAAAGTTCAATCCAAGAACATTCAATTATTGTTGTGTAAATGTGAAAGTCAATGTATTTATTTATTTATTTTTTCCTTTCAGCTTATCCTGTATGTTCAGGGTCGACATGGGGGGATCGTTGGTCGGCACAGTTTTTATGCTGGATGACCTTCTTGACGCAATCCTCCATCCTCCAATGCTGGGGATGGGGAATGGCTGTTGGGGGTTCAGTGTCCTTCCCAGTGACACTTTGACATGTGCTCAGGAAGAGCACTGACCCTATGGTTGGTTGGCAGCCACTGAGCCACTGCCACCCAATATCTTTCCCTCTAAATACTATGACTAAAGTCTAAACTAAATATAATACGCAGATATCTCAATCAGTTCCTCTAGGTGTTGCAACATATATAATTTTTTTCATTTCTTTTTCTTTTTCCGTTTAAAAGACCTGTCATAAAATCAGGTATTTAGGTTTGTGAAATCCTGGATATAAAAAGGCATTGGCCTCTCCATCTTTAGAGCAACATAATTGGAGAAATCCATGAGTCACTACATCTTCAGCCAAAATCAGGGGTTGTATCATGTCTTCACACACTCAGTTGGCTCTGTCAATTAATTCTGTATCTGTATTAGGAGAATATGATACATGTACATGACCTTATGATTCCTAAGAAATGATACTTGGTGAACAATGTAAAACAATGGTTTTTTTAAATATTGCAGTAGAAAAACTGTTGATGGATTTAAAAAAACTTATGTTCCCTATTAACCTGGTGTGATTTATTAGCCTGATCTAATGGACCAGGAGACGTCTTAGCGGGAGCAAGAATAGCATTGCATGAATTATGCTTAGCCATAAAAATGCTTTTCTAATGAAAATGTGAAAAGTGTATGAACTGATTATTTTTTAAGTAAATTGTCTCCATGGGAGCTGGGGCGGCTGCAGCTTAGTTGGAAAGGCAGTCGTCCACAGATCACAGGGTCAGTGGTTCGATCCCCAGTCCCGGCTATATGCCAAAGTGTCTCTGGGCAGGACACTGAACCCCTAACAGCCCATTCCAAACCCCAGCAGTCCAGTGCCTTTCCAAGCCCGGCAGAATTTGGGGAGGGTTGCGTCAGGCAGGGCAATGATCCGCTGTGGCGAAAAAAAAAAAATTTGTCTCCATGGGAGCTGTCAGTCATGGAGTCACCATTGTTAGTAGCACTGTTAAAAGTTAAAAATATAAAAATACCGACATGAAAATACAAAATAGTACTAAATGTTTCTTTATATGTCATAAACTGATCACATTGCACCGCTGTACGTTTTTGCCATTTAAACAAATTTTATTGGCTTTGCTTGCATAAACGTTACAAACCTTTGTGTCTTAGTTTATTTTGCAGTTTAAATAATCGGGAAAAATTGAAATAGAAATAAAAATAAATGCACATCCTGCATTATAATTGTTGGTTTTAATGACACATGACTGTCACTCACTGAAACTGTGGGAGTCAGCTCTCTATGATGCGCCTAAAGCAACCAAGGCACAATAACACACTCAGCAAAGAGTAGCGAACTTTTTGGGCAAGTGCCCTACAGCAAGAAAGACATAATACGCAATAATTTCTATCATTAATTACATCAGCAAAGAAATAGGTTTCATAGGTCCTCTATTTATTGCTATTGATAAAATCTCAATATCTGGATCTTCTTTTTTTTTATCAATACTTTAAGGCCTGATTTCTAAAGTCATAAAGGCATATATAGTATTTAATATCACGAAGCAATGAGGTCATGTAACAGTCCTCATAAGTTGAATTTGATGAAATGTATTTCAAAATCCATAAATCTGGAACACGATCTTTGAGTAAGAAATGGGTCAAGGAGCCTGCTGATATTCCATGCAGCATGCTTTCCTCTTTGGTCGAGCACACAAAGAGGATGGCATTTCCTCCTATATGCAGAATATGGATGGCTAAAAGTGTTTGTGCACATGCATTAGTTTGTTTGGTTGATAAAGTGTGTTGTGTTTCTTCTCCTGACTTTAAGCTTGTTACCACAGCTGTCGGTTCGAGCGGCTGCGCTATAAATGAGCTCAACCGATTTTTTTTGTATTTCTTCTAAACAAAATCTACAGAACATTTACCAGTATATTTAATTGCAACTGCAATGTTTACTATTTTGCCTTGGGTAAGAAGAAGCACAGAGGGTGGTGAAAGGTTGCAATGGTGTGTGTGTGTGAGTGAGTGTGTGAGAGAGAGAGAGAGAAAATGAAGGACAGCGTGGAACGTGTAGAGGGGGATGTTAAAAGCCTGAGGCATCATACAGAGAGCACAGATGCTGGCTGACATTAGGAATAAACTTCTGATCCATTCTGTCGTCCATGTAGGACATGACTCACCTTGCTTACTAATTTGAATGCCGTAGAAAAACTAAAAAAAATCAACTTGACCTGATCAAAGGATTTTTAGTTTGTTCCTGGAAATAAAAATAATGACCATAAAATCTTATGTTTAATGTTTTGCTGCCAAATGACAGACTAAAGAATTCTCAATTTTTTTTATTACTGTTGTGTTTTAGCCACTGTTCCATCACTTTTTTTTGGTCCTTTCTTTAGATTTTTAGAAAATAATACCTTGATAAATTATTACACATTGCTGTGATGTCAATGAAACTATTTTAGCTCTTGGTAAATCATTACAGCTAGATAATCTCTTCTCACAACTCATGTGCTGTATGAATTGACTCAAGTGCTGCAAGAGTGCAAACCTCCCCTTTCCTTCCCCTGACTACTCAAAGCCTTATCCGTCATGGCTAATGACTTCCACTTAAACAGGGCTCTCCTTTATCTCCCTGCCCAACTGTATAAAGCAGTAGGTTATATCTTCATATCTCCGGAGCTTACAATTTTGATCAGCTATAATAAGGAGTGGGATCGGCTGGTTTCTGCAGCGAATCCATACTTTGGATATGAACCTGATCTGATGTACAGTTTCCTTCTTAAATGAGGATGACGTGTCTTTGTACATAAAAAGACTCTCCAATAAAAAAAAAAAAGGAAGGCACAACAGCCCAGTAGCACAACACACAAGTGGCTTGTTATATCCAGTAAAATGATTGTTAAAAGTTTAAAGGGGGCAATGCAGCAAAATCCAGTATGACAACAAAGCATTACATTTGAAACTGTCTGAAATCTGAAATTGTACAGATCACTTATAAACCAGCATTAAATCAGGTATTAGCATGGGTCATAAAAGCTCTCATTCAGGAATTGACCCTCTTTAGCAAGTTTTTTTATATGTAGAGTCAGGGCTCCTACAAACTGTGTGAAGGAATGTGAAATTAGAATGAATTGTTCGACATGCAAAGTGCATGTTTGATTAGCAAAAACAGTAAATTATGAGTCTGGCAAGAACATTTATGTTAAAAGAAAACCCTGAACTTGGAGCAAATCTTGAGGTGTCTGTGTGCAAGCAGCTGAAATCTTGTTGGTGAAAATCCTGTTGGTGGAAGTGTTTGTGGTGAAACTACATCACATAACAGAGCCACTGCATTAGATGTGTTATATACAGTTACGACAGCAGAACAAAGCACAGCAGCACTCGTGAGAAGCCATGACCCGATGTGGCTATGGCTCAGAATAGATAGGAAATGCCACATTTTTTATATGCTAAGCCCCTTTCATCCACCTTTTTCCCCCAATGTCTTCTCCTGCTTCTATTACTCTCTATAAAACCACCAGAGTTTATTTCCTGTAATACACAACTGAGATTTAGTTCAACCTTGATAAGAGGATAAACACTTTGAAAGGGATTATCTGTTATAGATCGTTTTTGAGGTGGTCCCTTAAAATAATTGTTAAAAAACATAAATACATAGCAAAAGCAAAACAGTAAACAAACAAAACATTTTTCTACAATCCCCCACCACTTTCATAAAATCATAAGAAGAAAACTGCAAACAAAGCCAAAAAAGATTATGCATCTACTTATACGTACGGTTTAAATGAGAAAAAGTACATTTAAGGTAAAGAAGCAAAGAAACCTTGAAACTACATGAACAAGTATTTGATCTAATTTTGTAAATTATTCCAATGTCACGCAGCTTTACATTTAAAAGCTCTTCTCCCAAATTCTAACAAAGTAAGAAGTTTGAGTAATTCTGAGTAGATGAGAGGATAGATTTCAGAGGTGTCTGGTATAATCTTACCTCCCAGGAAGTAAAACCTGGGAGACTAATCGATTCTTTTACATTATAGGTTAGAAGATGAATAATGTAAAGTGAAGGCAGTGATATTTTTTTAAACAATCAATGCAAATCAGAAGACAATTCTGATTTGGTCTGAAGCCCCAAGTATTTTCACATATCATAAACATAACTAGCTAACTGAGCAGATAGATAAATCATTTGTAGTTGATATATAGTTCCAAACAGCATGCTACAAGGTTTCCGCTTTTTTATAGAAGTCTGTTTTTTTTTTAAAGTTAAATTTTTATATAACATTTCACAGGCAGATGGGTCGATTACAGCGTCATCTTTATGTTCAAGCACTATATCAGGGAAGTAAAAAAAGACCTTTTCCTATTCCTTTGATCAGGTCAAGTTGATTCCTGAGTTGTTCAGTAAGGCATGTTCTACATGGAAGGCAGGATGGATTAGAAGTTTATTCCTAATGCCACATTGATATCAAATTTCAGCCCTGTTTCTTTAAAATGTACTTTCTTACATAAAAAAAACCAACAAAAAAACTACAAATGCGATTGATTTAAACAGGAACACAATTACAAACACTTCAGATTTTTCATTAACATAACGATAATATGTTGAAATGTAATGTAAAGATACTGAAGCTTGAGCAGAGGCAGGAATCTGTGTATGCATCACAGTTTAACTGTGCCCTTTACACCCACCACTGACCCCAACCACCTCCCTTGCGACTCCTTTTTTATATTTAAGTGTAACGCTTCCTGAAGGGTTAGTCCTCCGCCGCTGCGTCTGAGCTCTCTGCCACTGTGTGCCAACCTGACCTAACCTGACCTGACCTAACACACATGTTTTTTAGGGGTAGGGGAAAGCAGAGCACCTGGAGGAAACCTACGCAAGCGTGGGAAGAACATGCAAACGTCAGACCGTCCAGTCTGGGAATCGAACCCAGGACCTTCTTGCTGTGAGGCAAGCGTGCAAACCCCCCCCAGTGGTAGAATGGTCAGCGCAGTACTCTCCTCCTAAAAATGTTTGCAGTTTAGCTGCACTTTTTAGGAGACCGGGTTGCATGTTGAGAACAGGAAAGCACCTCCCATAATATTCTTTAACATCTGCTGTGTGCACTTCAGGAAGCCTTCTAATCTCACTGAGCCACTGAAGCAAATAAATCTCTCCGGGAGCGAACGTGTAAAATTAATTCATTGTGATATTTTTGCCAAGCTCTAAAAGAGAAAAATCAGTGTATAAGTTATTGCAAAGTGCTGGAAATGAGAGTAAGAATAAAACAGCCGACTTAATACTATATCAAGTTAGTGGTCCTGACCTCAATGGCCACACTAGCAAATGCAAATGTCATTGTAACTCCCTGCAGATGTTAGCGCGCTACACTTTGGATCCCATTAAATAGCTTCTTTTATACTGGTAGAACTACAGTCACAGAATCCAACATGACTTCTTTCTTGAAAGGACATGTCTGCCATCTTTCTCTTTGGATTAGTTGCCTTCATGGCCCCCTTTTCTTCCCCTTACACAGACATTTCTTTTGCGCTTTTCATAGCCCAGTATTAGGAACAAAAGATGAGCGTCTGTCATTTTGAGGCAAAAGTTTAGGGTTGGCTGGTTTAAAAATATGGTGCGGCCAAGCAGGTTGAGCACTTTCGCAAGGCATATAAATCAGCATGGCGTGCGGCATTCGATGGTCTCTATTAAAGTCTCTCAACATTTGATCATCGCAACCAATGCCGCACCACAAGAAGTCTTTGTGGAAAGTTCACATCACATCTCTTCGGACACCGTTGTATATCATACAACTGTGTGTTGTTTTTGTTGTTTGATCACTCATCCAAGAAATAACTTGGTGCAATGACTGTTTCCCTCACTGTGGTGTACCGGGTAATGGTTGTCACTGAGTCGGTCTCCAGAACTCTTAGTTCGTGTGCTTTCAGAGTCTGCCCAGCTGCCTGCAATAAGTGGCTCTTAAAGCCACAACTTTAACAGAGAGTGAACCTTTGACTCAAACACCAGGTTGTGCCGCATGCAGCAAAAACAGGATCTCAGCACGATAAGAGATGCAACAGCTAAGGAAGTCGGCATCAAGCAGGGTTTTTAAACACAGCATGCACAATGAATATGTCAGGGAATTAAAGGGCAAAGAGTTGTCATTGATTCTTATTTCTCTGCCTTTACTGCATCCATCCAGTTCTTTGCTGTCTGCCTTTAATCTTTGCCTTTCTCAAGCTACGTACTAGTTGGGCTCAGTATCATTCTCCTCCTTTTACCTTGTGGTGCCTCCTCTCTTCTTTCTTTCTCTTTGCAGTGGTCAGCTGCTGGGTAAATTATGTTTTCCCAATGTTTGTGGCCTAGACCTCCAACACGTAGATATGTGAAAATAGTCTTTCAGTCTCTCACATACACACGAAAATCACAAGGGATAAAAACAAGAAAAAAAAACTAAACAATTTCGCCTTTGGAAATATACGCTGTAATCAGGTTATTTATGGCTTTACCAAGATGGAAATTGGGCAGGCACAGGTGACAGTGTTTGGAATGGATTCTTGCCTGATATGTATTTGTCATCTGTCACCCTTTCTCCTGCCAGCCCCCCAAATTAAAAATTACCATTTTTCAAATTCAAGAGTTTAAATCCCCCTCAAAATAAATATGCAATATAAAACAGATGCCAGTCATATCTACAGTAAGTTCTCTCAAAAAGCAGTAGGCTATTTGTTTTTTCTTAAACCTCAATGAAGCACATGAAGATGATTGTGAAAAGCGGTGCACATTTAGCAGATTGATCAACTGCCACTGGCAGTGATTTTTTTCATTAAGACAGATAAAGCTGAACCCGCCAGCAAAGGTAATGAGGTAATAAAATATCTGCCAATGCCGAGCGAATGTCTCACACAGTGGAAGCTCGCAAAGGTAGAACCTTCCCTCTGCCAAAATGTATGTCTCTGAGATAATAAATCATAAAACATAGGAAAGGCAGCAATAGAAGGAGCAGTCTTGTCTGTGTATTTAAGAACAGAATGAAGTCTTCTCTTCAGTACTTTTTTGTGTGGCCACATTTAATGAAATGGAAATATGTCTATAGATGAGCCAATGCACGCGTGAAAGGTTGTCTGTGTATCTCTTTGTTGGCCCTGAAATAGACTGGAGACCTCCAGCCCCCCTGGTGACCGTGAACAGAATAAACTATTAAAGTATTGGATGGACTGATGGCGATCAAGGTGAAACTTACTTACTTACCTTTTGCACAGACCATGGAGCCTATAGAAAAAGGAGGTCCCACCTTCTTACTTGCCATCACATCCCTGTAAAAACTCTTGGATTATTTAGTGACTATTTCATAATGCATTTATAAGTGTAAAAAAAATGGGTGGGGAGGAAGGGGGGGGGGGGGGTAAGGGGGAAGAGAGAGGCTGGAAAGTTTTCTGTTGCCCTAGGGGAACCTCGTACACTAGAGGGATTCGGGTTTTTTTTTTTTTTTTTTTTAATTATTAAATAAAAGCAATTTCCTTTGGATGATGAAAAACTATGATAAGAGAATGTTGAAAATTGCAGGGCAGACAGATGAGCAGAGGATGTGCTTGGTGACCTTGCCTAAAGACGTAAACAACAACATGCTGAGAAAAAACTTTGTCCATGTCTCTTGTCAGATGCTCATGTAACTCGAGGAGTTGATAGTGTTGTAATTCCTTCACCAACACTTCTCAGTTTCCACTCATCTCAATGGAAAATGTAAAAAAAAACTTTCTTCAAAATGTACCTTTTAGAATACAAGCTCTTTTTTCTTTTTCCTGAGAAAACAATTAAGGTTCTATTTGAAGTTAAATCATAAAACCCTGCAAACACAGTCTATTGTGATTAAGCATGAGGTTTGTAATTTTCACACTAAATCTAATGGTAAATTACCATTATTACCAATTATTAAATTAAGATTAACAAATTACCATTAATCTTTAAACAAAGTATTCAGAAATTTAATATTTCAAATAATACAATTTGTTTTCTGCTCTGCAAAAAGTCGTGTAATAAACGTCTACACTCCTGATGGCTACAGATATTTGCGATATCTAAAAATAACTTACAGCACTAATCCTATTTCCGGCACTGGATAATAAAACTAAAGTGAACTTTTGTGGGGTAATAGCATCACGTTCAGGTCAAAATTAAACTCTGTAGTAAAGTTTTTTTATAGACATTGACACTATTTGTTAATTTGTATAAGATTAGGAGTTGACATGGGAAGAGCCTGGTCAAACGTAGCATTTCAACTGAGGGAGTCAAAGTCTGTAGATTTTGATTTAATTCCACCTAACATCTCTGTATTTTGCACTTCACATGCTACAAGAGGTTCGGAGTTAAATAAATATATTGCAAATGAAAGCAATGCAGGGAGGAGCTGCTCAGCATAGCACAGAGCACACGTAGCACACACCACTGGTCGGTAGCACATAAATGGCAGCAGCTGCCTAGAGTTGCGTGCAGACGCGCCATAAACTGACAGCAGATGAAGACAGTACTGAATGCACACACACACGACTAAAAGCCCCCCCCCCCCCCTTCCCCTCTTTATATATACATGTAATCTGCTGGGCAAAGGTTGCAATGGAAAGCAGTATGTTTTGGGTGGTGGGGGAAGTAACTTTACCAGACTGACCAACAACCTTTTTTTTTTTTTCCCTAAGGTATAAAACAAAAACACAAGAATCAAGTTCTGTGTGCATTATTCTGATCCCCAGGTAGAACATTTATTTCCCTCATCCTGTGGGCTTCCAAAGCCACATGCGGGATATTGAATACTATAAATACAAATACATAGAATCTACAGTAGAGTACATAGAAGGAGAGTTTTGAATTCTACATATTTAGAGCCACATCACTTCATTCAGAGTGAGACTGGCTTCATATTTAATTCAAGTAGAAATCATTTCACCACACATTAATACGAGATTCTAAGATCTTGACGGAGGACTCTACAGGTCATCTAAGCCTGCTCAGAAGGTGGAGATGGATGGTGAAGTTGTGCATTATAGCGAATATGTTAAGTTTGCATTTTTATTTTTTATTTTTATTTTTTAAGCTGTTATTATTGCAAAGCGTTTATGCTTCCTGCATGTCTTGAAAAATATCGCATTGTACCGTGTCACATGTCGGTTGGTTGAACATCACGTAATATGAGAAAATGTACTTTATTATGAATGACAAGAGGCACAGTAGAAGGTCCAAACTCACTCTCTGACTAGTTGAATGAGATGAGGTGCGTGTAGCTCTAACCAGGAGAAATAGGTTCTTGGTCGATTTGGCTTTTCAAACAAAGTAGACCTGAATAGAAGCCTGAAACTGACACTGACATATAAGTATATAAGTTAATGGAGCATTGTGCAACTTAACAACAACGCTGAATACTGCAGCTTTAAAATTGTTTTGTTCCAACTTGATGGCACATTTGTTTTCAAACTGTATTGATTGCCACCAACTAGGAAGAAAGAATTTTAGGCTTTTTAAGCTGCTTAACACTCCACTTATTTTTTACAAGCTAGTCTTTACTTTGCTGTTCGCAGTCATTAAGGCAAAAGCTGAGAGCAATTATTGTGAGCCAACCCGAACTTTTGGGGTAGAAAGCCACAACTATAACTACAAAAGCCACAACAATGGTACTGTACATAGAGGTGAGAGGAATTGTGCAGCTGATATTTCTCTGTGGGCTTGTCATTACAAATGACCCCTGTCCCATAGACTTTGGCCACTATCATCCACTGGAAGTATAGAAATAGGCATAAACGAGTCCCAAAACTAAATGCCAATACTCTCCTACTTCCATCAGATCCTACAGGTATTATTATGAATATTTTATTACTTTCAATAAATTCTGCCTTTTTTTTTCCTTTCCCTTCCTTTTCCTTGATTTCTTTTTATTTTTATTTTATTTATTTTTTTGGTTTGAGGTGTTTAGTCTCTTGGTACACTGCGGCAACCACCAATTCATGCTGTCTGATGCAAAATTGATAGCTAAGAGAAAGTGAATGGAAACTGATATCAGCAGAATGATTGTGCAGAGTCGGAGCCACTGAATATAACAGGTGTGCAGGCCCAAGAATTAGCAGTACATGTTTAGGGACTATGTACTCTGCTTTCCAAAATCGAATTTTAAATTTCTTATCTGAAAAGTGTAGTATGAATTTAGATTGCACACTATGTGTGTGTTTATGAAATTGCATAGCCTGCTGCTAGTAGGTCCCTGAATTTCTAAGTGCTATAAAACATTTGAAAGTAAAATAATTCAAAAATGTTAAATGACTGCTTGTGCTTGAGTTTCTCATTTTGAATGAGGTAAAATCTATAGTTATATCATTGTCGCACTCGCATTGCAAAAGCAGAGAACCAATATTATTTTTCAGTGACAGTGCAAGCAGCTAATCCACCAGAGAAAAGGTTGGCGTGCAGAAAAACAACAAGCTGATGTGACTTGAAAGACCGTAACTTAGCACTGTGATAACATGATATTGAGGAATGGCGTACCAGGCTAAGAGCGAGTGTACAGCCTACACATGGCATAGAAGTGCTGCAAAGATGTTTATGAATAAAACATAGTATCATGACAAGTAAAGGTAAAACTTTGCTCCTTGAAATACAAGCTTTCAGAGAGAGCAGGCTTCCCTCTGTCCTCAGTTTAGCAGAACATCTGCCTCTGTTCTTGTCATTCAAGTGCGCTTGATGTCATGTTTACTCTCCATGTTGTGATGATTGTGATCTTAGCAGGCCTTCAGCCATCTTCTGAGCTTGTCCAAACTACCCAATGTGCCCCAGTCTAGGGTTAGTCTCGGATGTACAAGACAACCTTTCACCATTGAGTGCAACCAAATGACATGAACAGGCTTGTAATTTGTAAGACCGTGTGTCTGTTTCTGTTAACTTTTTTATCTCAAGAAATATGTCAATCCACCGCTTTGAGAGAGGAGAGCAAAGGAGGACAGAAGGATAAAGAGCATGGGAAAGGAAGTCAAGGGAATGTTTGAAACGCGGCTGGGGATGGCGATGGGCTGTTGGGGGTTTAGTGTCTTGCCCAGGGACACTCCGACATGTGGTTGGGAAGACCCTATGGTCAGTAGGGGGCCCTCTCACCTTTAAAGGATACTTTTCTAAATTAATCGTACTGTCCACAATCAGCATACAGATGCTAAAGCCAACATCGGATGCTCTTAGTTATGCTCCTGCAGCCTGGATTTGCATGTTTGGTGATGCTATAGACCTCCACTGATGTCAAAAACTATTAAAAACACATCAGTCAGACCCATTCGGAAAGCCAAGACTCTGGCCACAATACAAGGAAGTGCTGATTTGGAGCATGTGGTGTGAGGTTTGCTACAAATTGAAAGGTCACAGGTTATTGAATGACGAAATATGTCACCCAGGAAGCGGTGTGTCTAGCTGATGTGTTTTTTAATAGTTTTTGGTCAACAACAGACGTTAGCATGTGCATGAAGCTATCAATCTTCACTTATGCTGATGGCAGAGACACATTTAAAAGTTCCTTTCAGAAAAACTTAGACGAAGAATAAAATCAAATCCTTCACCTTCATAGGAGGTGTATAATAAGAGTTAGGGAGTTCTTCTTTACAGACAGACCTGTGGACTTGGATTTCTTACCATGACAAGTTGGGCAGTATTTAATTATTTCATTTTTTTAGACTAATAGTGTATCAGCGAAACAAAAAGATAAAGGAATTTTCCCAAGCTGCTCACACCTTATCAATCCTTACTATTTAACAACAATAATCATCTTAAAACTTCAAACAAACAGAAAAAAAACCCAAAAACAGCCATATGAAAATTACCTCGGAACAAAAACTGTTTGAACATCTGCGTTTTCCCAAGAAGAAACAAACGGTGATGAGACAGGTGTTTGTAGGGAACATGTTTGCAGCATAAGATTTCCACAGTTTTTACGCTATGCCGAAACAATATGCAAGGTAAAGCTGTCAGAACTAATGCCTTAAAAAGTTCATGGCTTCACCGCAATTTCCTAAATCTATATATTAAATATTAAAAACTAGGATTACAATGGTTCCTTAAAAGAAGGTCAGAGCTACTCTCTGTATTTTATTTCTTACATACACACTTCATAGCATTCTAATGTCTTCTAACCACAGCTATATTTATTTTATGCTATTTTATCTTCAAAGGAAGAGAAGAGTCATGTAGATTCTGTAAAAGTAATCAAAGAGCCGGCTGCTACATGGACGAGTTAAAAAAAAGAGAGTTCAAAACCATGTTCCTTTAAATTGGTGCTCCCCTACATTGAATTCCCATGCCACGGGGACTAGGTGGTACACAGGGCACTTACAAATATTGTGAATTATTAGCATAATCAAGAGCAGGAGGGACAAAGAAGATTACTTGAGATCGGTTATGTGTATTACCAATACATAGTCTTATTTAGTCACGTACAATGTTCGAGCCAAACAGCAAATAAGTAAAAAGCCGGTGGAACCAGTGGTGCCCAGCGGGTTTCAGGCATGAAATATCATATAAAAGTATATCCATAAATCTACGCTCCCAATGCCAAATGGATTAAGACCAATTCGCCATGCATCATGTATGACAGACAATCTTTACTGTTGAAAGTAGCTGAAATGAAAGAACGTCCAGAGGAGCAGAGAGAAAGGATGCTGCCTGGTGCTTCTGTTACGTTGGGACTGAGCAAAGGAGCCAAATGACTGTTGGTGTAGTTACATAAGCACATTACAGTGGTGTGCTTGCATGCATGCATGCACAAATACATTCTATCACAAACACACACACGCACACACACAAGCACGCACACGCACAAACACACACAGAGAAAAAAAATACACTACGTTGCATTTTGCGGCCTGTAGTCTATCATTAACCTTGACTGTATGTCCACTGTCACCCCACGCCCCCACAAGCAGGGAATAAAACTGACTGCTGGGGCTCAGTGACTAACTGAACTGAGTATTTAGGGTTAAGCATTGACAGTTAGCTCAAAATATACACAACAACTGGTACGTTTCCAGAATTCACACTTTTCGTTTTTTTTTTTTTTTTTTAGGCAAGAAATGAGCAGGGAACAAGCAAGAGGCAGAACTCTGAAAATGAAACTTGGAAATCTGTAATTTCATGGAATTATCTGGAGAATTATGATACTTCTAAATAAAGGGCCCGTGTCAATCACTTTCTGGCTCTTCTTCTTGGATTCTGCAAATGTACCGAAGATCATTATTGTTGGCTTTCTGCCATTGATCCTTCAATTACTGTGCATTGCTGTGACTGAGAAAATATTTGAATTTAAAAGCACTGGATGACTTTGTGTAGGGAGTATAATTCATACATCATGCATACGCGAAAACTCTGCATTACACATGTCATAATAGTCAGAGTAGAAGAATAAATCATTTAAAATGATCCCTAAGAGTTTGTGTATGAGTTCACTTGAGACAAAGTGAATCTGATGTGTGTTAAAGCAGCAATGGCAGGTATAGAGCAAAGCCAAGCGGCTGTTGCAGTTGCTTTGTGCCTTTTTTTTTTTTTCTCACATGGCTTTATCAACTACAAAATAGACTAACAATGTTTTTTGGTTTTCCATACTGTAGGTCAGATTACTATTGAAGGCCAGATGCAAAAAGCAAATGCACGGACGAGATTAGGCAGCAAACTAATCTGCTCACCATTGATGTTTGCCTTCTTAGCGCAAAGCATTGCTTTGAAGCATAACTTTGACTCTCAGGTCACTTGTCAAGTTATATTTTGTAATTTTTAGTCGTTCTGATTTAGATTTATGTCTTACCTCCCGGTTAAAAGCTGATGAAACAAGCTGCCAAGTGAGACCAAAATAGATTATTGATCATCTTTCCATTTTATAGAACAAAGAAAAATGGCAGGGACCTCTTGGCTCTGGGCTAAAATAGGCCTATATTGCACAATTTCATGTCCAAAGGTATTTCGGCTGATCAATAAGGTAAAATGAAGAAAGTGCCTTAAGGCGCTATAAAGCCAAGAGGGTGCAAAGGTTTTGTTTTTGGATCACTAAAGATGTGCTTTATGATGATGATCTCACTTCATGGCAGTGTGTTTTTACTGTGTGTGTTATGTTTGTCTCCATATTTTCAGTTAACAAACGAAGCAGGGGAGACGGCAGAGGAAGAGGACATGTCAACTATCAGGCTTCTCTCCGCTTATGTAAATGCGAGACTAAAGGCAGGAGCACAGTGAGGGCTCAGGGAGCTGGAAAAAAAATTGCGTCACTATTCAAAATCATTCTCCATCGATCGTCAACAGCAACGCGATCTTCCAATAACCACTCAGTGTTAGCACCACGGCACCACTCACATCCAGATACCACTCTTTAAAAAAACACAGCACGTAGAGCACGGATGAAAAAGAAAAATGACATACATTTATTTTACAAGAAGGGCACATGTTTTTATACAAACTGTAAACTAAATGCTGTCATAATTATGAGGGTTATAACCTTTGACATCGCTTTCATAAATGAACACCAGCAATGTGTAAATAAATAGACACATAAATCTCACTGCAAATAATAATCCCACACTGGAGAAAACATACAGCATGTAAGTTTGCTACACACATTAAGGATTTTTGAAGATAAAAAGCACTTGTGTTCATCACAACTACATTTTTGAACATCATTGTACAATACTATACCCGTGCATTCCCATGCCAAAATACTGCCATGTGTTGTTTTGTTGAAACCTCATCCTTAAAACGTCTCCACATTCCCAGGGCCTGGGAGTATTGTTTGGTCCCACGCCTGCTATGTCCTTTGGCCAGAGGAGGAAGAGGAGGAGGAGGGATTCAGTGCTGTCAGATTAGCTTAAGCTGTCATACGTCATGTAACTACATTGACTGTGAGACCGGGCGCTGTCACTACAGCTTTCCAAAGCAACTTTTAGGGCAACCAACAGGAAACGCTCTGCATCAAACAGAACATTTTGCTTGTGGGACTGTTGTCTGACATCGTCCTTCTCTAAAAATCAAAGCAGTGGCAGCTCACCCAGTTGACAAAGTGAAGACTCAGGGCTGGGGAGGTATCGTGGGGCCAAAATACAGCAGAGATCATTTCAACTCTCAGCTGGAGGTATGATCTATAAACGAATACATACAGCATTTACAAAAAGCATCTGCTAAACCTGAAAATGCCAATGTTGTCACGTCAAATGGCGGAATAATCTCTATATCATTAAGAGGACTAGTAGCTTATAAAATCGTAGCATAAGCTACAGTACAGCGACATTCAGCCAAACATCTGAAATTTGGCAACACCAATAATAGAAATTATCGCACACAGACAGGTGGGCCTTTGATTCAGAGCCTCACAGAAGGGAAACGGTAAGGGGGGGGAAACAGTAAACCCTGTCTATTTAATAATAAATTCAATCTGTGTTAACGTTGGGAACACGCATCAAGCCGACAGAAGCAGCCAAGAGAAAAGAGAAAGTGATAGAAAAAAAAAGAAGGGTAGAGGCTGGATGGAGGGAGGAGGACCGAATCTTCCCTTAGGCAGATCCCTTCCATGTCCAGTCATGACAGATTATGTGGAGTTCACATTTTTATTGCATGTTCAAGCTGGTCGTGTTTGGGAACACGGACTAAATTAACAGAGACTGAAGAAGAGTGAAAATTGAGGTTTCTCAGCTGATATGGTTGACAATTTCTAAGGGCAATAGGACAGAGGGTGAAAGGAGTCGGAAGTTAAATTAGACGGTGGCCGTTACAATGCAATTTGATCTCTTGGAAACGTAATTCTTATTATAACACAGCTAATCCAATTTCCACTTCATAAACATCCGCTTTTAAACTGATGGAGCAGCAAATGGCAGGGGCTGAGGACAGGGAGGCAAAGAGGACAATGAGTTGCTTTTGTGTCACAAGCCAAGCCACATATTGAGCTAAAAGCCCCCCCCCCCCCCCCACCCCCCACCCTTCCCCTTTGCTGCCATCTAGACAGCATTGGATTTTCCAGTGCAGGAAAATCAAATGCTTCATTCAAGACCAATTGCTTTCTATTGGATCAGCTTTTCCTTTCTCTGATGTGCAACAGTTTCACGCCTTCGTGGACACACACAGCCCACAGTGGATGCTCAGCATACAATGTCAGAGAGCATGCTACCGAGCGTTCTTACCCCAGCAACACCGAGCACAACAGAGAGACTCTGTGTATAGACTTCAAGTAGAGAACTAATTATGTTTGATCATTATATTTGCCATGCACAGCCTTTGCAATTAATTCAACTCGGTGATCTACACAATGTACATTTGAATTATGTTTTTCATAATTCACGAGTTGACCAATGAGGTTCTTTCTTCCCTATTCCACGCATTTATCTTCATTTGTTCTCTGCCCTTGTGTAGACTGTGTAGCTTTAAAAAGAGGAAATTATAGTTCTTGTCGCACAAATGAAAAGTTGAACCCATAAGCAATTAAAGACCATTTGTTCCCTTCAGTACACGGCTGATGCTGCCTCTCATCCTCTGCAATGTTTCGTAGAGTTGTGTAATGGAATGCTATGCTATGTGCTATGTAATGTAACTATAATGGCTATTGATTCTTTATGCTTTAGTATTTATCATTTTTGACATAATTGTCATTAATGTCAACAGAGTGGTAGTATTCTCAGTTTCAACTCAAACTTATCGTAGAATGTAAAACTATTCATTTTACACCATTTAATTAATCTGCAAACTAGCTGCAAAATATCTATTTGATAGCAATACATCATGAGGATTAAGTTACTGAAAAAATGCCTTTTTGCAAAAGAATTACTTTGGCTGAGCTCAACACTTATCGTAAATTGTTATTGTGTATGTCTTTCAAAGCTTTGTCCACCCCTGCACACAGCCACTGTCACACTGAGTGCTTCACATTTCCAGTACAGCACAGTGTGGCTCCCAGCATGAGCAATTTACCAGATCTCATATCTGCAAGTTTGCAAAAGGACATTAAGTGCCACTTAATGTCCTAAACTCTACAGCTGCTGCTGCTGCTCCTGCTCTGCTTCCTCTGAGTACAGAGGCTTTAGTTTACACACTGATATTCTTTTTTTAATTAAGGACTGACGGAATTCTCCTAAAAATAGAATCATTAGTGCCACTCTCCGTGGGCCGAGTGAGGACTTGACATGGAGGCCTGCCAAAGGAGATGGTGAGGAGGAAGCAGGGGACGCTGTGGTGCAGGTGTAAAGGAGCGTGCTGACTGAGGCAACGGTAGGAAGGAGAGAAAAGAGGCTGACGACACTCAAGAAACAAGGGCAGCACACAGGAGGATGGGACATTGACTGAGGAAAGGAGAGCAGGAAGATGGGACAGGAGAGGAGACCACAAGGCCCCCAGAGAGGGTTTGATGGAGAGAACAGAGTGAGTAGAAAAATGGCGAAAACATCCGGCGAGCCAGTCTGATCAGTCCCAGGTGGATATGACTGTAAATGAAAATCGACCACAGAAGCAACTTTTTCTTTCTTTCCTTTCTCCTCTCTCTAACACAAATACACCAGTTGAACATATAAAGTTTTATACAGTATGTATCTGCTAAATAATACAGGTGGGGCGGTTGTAAGGTTGAATACTATTATATGAATAAATATGCTGTTAATATGCTGTTAAACTCCCCCCCCCGCCTCCCCGCCTGTCTGAGTTTGGCTCATAACATAGTTACTTTGGTGTCTGAGATCTTTGTAATTAAAATAAATTACCACTGCAACACTGGTATGTCAGTCTTTCCGGAGACAAGTTATCATTCAGAAATGATCTGAAGAGAAATAGCTGCAAATGAGTAAATTCTACTATAACAAGACCAAGTCACCCAAGCAGTTCCATGAAACACATACTAAGCGCCTGGCTACAAGATGTTTTGCTAACAGTTACCACATCCTGCTCCACTGTATGTACTGTGTTTAAGTCCTCCCAGGATTGTGTCAGTACTGTACAGTACACGTATGCAGATGTATACATCTTTGTAACTATTTATGCTGTATACATGTGCACGTAGCTAGTGTTCTGCTTTAATATTCACGTCATCAACATTTATCATCAAATGTGTCAATTTCATCAATAAATGCTGAAAGTATTTTGCAGATAGTTATAGCCGGGTTAAAGTGCCTTTACTTTGAAACATTCTGTAGGATTTTTTTTCCATGTAAATAGCTGTCGACAGTCTAAAGTCCTGTATTTCCCACTCACTGCTTTGCTGTCAGGCATGTCCTTAAAGGAAGCCTCTGTTTTTCCTGTCCTCTTGTATAAGCTCCTCTTCCCTTTGTGCACACGTTCATGCCTTAGTGTGCTGTCGTCTATACAGTTTTTGCCATTTCTTAATACGACACAGCCTTATGCTGTCCGTTCTGTGTTAAGGGATTGATCTTTTCCAGTGCGACTTCGTTATCGCTGTCTAAATTCCCAGAGATGGCCGGGGAGAGTATCTCCAGGCTACTGTTTACCATCCCCGCTTCGATCTCCCCTATGCATCCATCCTTCTTCTGTGACTCCTCCTCCTGACACAGGATGCTGTGTGGAATTACGTAGCTGGCTGAGTGGTTGCCCTCCTTTGGAATGTGACCCTTGGGTTGATACTGACTGTGGGGGTTCGAGGTCGGGGCACCCATGTTGTTGTTAATGCTGACGATCTCGATGGCATTGCTCCCCGGGCAGAGCCGGTGGCATCCCAGGAGGATGGAGAAGGCTTTGCGGAAGTCGGCGTTGAAGGCATAGATGATTGGGTTGAGTGAGGAGTTTGCCCAGCCAAACCACACAAACACATCGAATGTGGTGGAGCTGATGCAGGGGAAGTCCGTGGCACCATCTGGGAAGGTCGGTTCACAGAATGGAACCATGCAGTTGAGGATGAAGAAGGGCAGCCAGCAGCACACAAACACTCCCATGATGACTGAGAGCGTCTTTAGGACTTTGGTTTCTCGTTTGAATGACATTTTGAATGAACTCTCACAGTCCATGTTTGAACTATTCCCCATGCTGCTGTGACGGTTTTTGGCACTCTCCGCTGCCCGTTCCAGGGCAGATATTCTCCGTATCTGTTTTTGGGCAATGCGGTAGATCCGGGTGTAGGTAACGATCATAATAGCCACAGGAATGTAGAAGCTGATCAGAGAGGAAGAGATGGCATAGGTCCTGTTGAGGCTGGAGTCACAGTTGTCAGGGGGAAGATCGCTGGGGTATGTTCCATTCAGCTCTGCGTAGCTGGTGGTCTGAGCTTTGTGCCAATTAAGCTGAACAGGAATGAAGGAGATGAGGACGGAGAGGGTCCACGCCACACTGATCATCAGACATGCCACTTTAGGGGTCATCTTGCGTTCGTACCGGAAGGGGCTCGAGATGGCCCAGTAACGGTCTACACTGATCACACACAGGTTCAATATGGAGGCAGTGGAGCACATGATGTCAAACGCCACCCAGACATTGCAGAACTCACCGAATGGCCAAAATCCCACGATCTCTGTCGCCGCCTTCCACGGCATAACCAAGATAGCCACCAGGAGGTCAGAGATGGCCAGTGAGATGACGAAGAAGTTGGTGACCTTCGACCTCAGGTGTCGAAACTTGGTGACAGCAGCACACACGAGTGTGTTGCCTAGCAGCGTGGTGAAGATGAGGAGAAAGAGGAAGCATCCTGTCAGCACACGTTTGGATGAGTCTCTCTCTGGCAGCAGCTGCTTGCCGTCTCGAACTGTTGAGAAATTCTGATCCATTGTTTATATCACACTACTAATACAGTGAGAGAGGGGGTGGGTGAGGGGGATGTCAACAGTCACCCCATCACATCCCCAGCCTGCAGCAGCTGTGCCTCTCTGGGGAAGAGTTTTAGACGGGCAGCATAGCTGGTGGAGGGGTCAGTTGTCTCGGCACCAGCTCTCCCACAGACTGGGTCATCCATAGGCTCCTCGTGGCAACCACCATTCTCGCTGCTATAAATATTTCACAAAGATGTCTTCAGTAGTTTGCCCCCCGGAAATGCCTGCTTCATAAACCCCTGGAGCAGCATTACAGGCAGCAGACATTCTAGTTGCAAAAGGATGAAGAAAACTCCAGCTGCTGTTTGAAATGATTGTTCCAGTCAGCACTGTGGTCAGAAATGGCATAAAGCAGCAGTAACAATGTCCCTTTCTCCTCTCCGTGTGCGCCTCAGCTGTCAAGCTCCCAAGCAAAGTTTCACACCATATCCTTAGCGAGCTGTTAAATAAACTGCAGCTTGGCCAGTCCGTGTCCTTATATACCACCTCATCAATCACTTGTATTGATGATTTCTGCGCTGCATTTATCCGATTTGTTCAATGATCCTCGAGGCGTGTCTGTGTGATTATATTGGTGCCTGTATTGACGCAGATCCACCCCGGCTGGATGGCTTTTATTTATTTATTTCTTTTATTCTTTGAATGCAGCTGTGTTTTAGTAAATGGCACAATGTTTCCACCTGAACGGTGAGCAGAGAAACTTAGGCTCACAACAGCATTTAAAAGTAAAAACTGTCCATTTCGAAAGCAGAGACATACACTTGAATGTCTAATTTCGTAGGAATTGTAGCACATCGATATTACTGCTCTTTTTATTCTGTCATTGAGCTATAATCCACATGCAAAGTCTTTTTTTTTTCTTTTGGTTTCAAAAAAACATTCAAGAATTATTCCGGACACCCACCTAAATTATCTCTGGCAGTGTAATCCCTGGCTTGGTGTCTTTTGAAGCAGAGGCGCTGTTTGTTTTATGTTTTTTTTTTTTTTTATTGTTATAATTTTTTTAGGCACCGTGCGCTCTGCCCTGTGGATGCGAGCAGCCTGGGACCCGTGGCAAACCCCTGTGGTTGGCTTAAAAATAATGAACTCCGCTAATCAAACGCATTAATAAAGAAAGTCCCCTAAAATCCTCATCTCCTCGGCAAACATCCAACTTGTGTCTTGGTACCTAATGACAGAGCTCAGCCCGTCTGCGCGCTCCTCCATGGAAGGTCAGTCACGAATCCCCTTTTTAAGACGGTCCCCGGACTTGTTTATCCGTCCTTACGCTTTTCCTTTTCCTTTTGGGGGGGTTTATCCTTTGTTGTGCAATATTCAGTTGCCCTGTGATGCGTCTGCGGTCGGACTGACCGGCGGAGAGTGATGGGAATGACTCTGGTCTGCCCAAGACCGCTTTCGTGCGCGCTCCTCTCTCTCCATTCAGCTATTGCTGCCTGCTGCTGTGCGCCACGGTCTCTGCCACAACTGCTCCATCTATCCAGGCAGGCAGAGAGGGGGTAAAGCCAGGGAGGAAATTATAGGAATTTAGCTGATCTTCTTTTTTTTTCTTTGCGCCTTATTATTATGACATATAGCAAATATATTTATAACTGAAATGCAACATGGTGAAGCTGGGGCGATGAATCTGTCAGCAAAACCTGTCCTCAGCATGGACCGCTTCAGGCGGAGAGAGAGAGACTTTATTAAACTACTATCGCATCTAACTACTTGAAGAGCTTATATTGTTTTCCAGTATTCATTTAAAACTCCCCACAGTGGAGATGAGACAAAGCCTGGTCAACTTAGTGCTGTCAAGGTGCGTTCCAGCAGCTGTTGAATCCACGCACGAGAGTTACGCACAGTAACCAATAAAAGCCAAACGCAGCCTATTGGCCTATAGACTAAATAAAAAGCAGCCTGCACTTGTTACAGACATAATAAACTGCTGTGCACACTACCTACAGATGACAAGATAATGGAGTTTTAGTTTTAGTTTATATTATTTATTGAATATGATTATGTACATGGCAGCATTTCCCATGTTTGATCTTTTCCAATCATTATTTTTTGATGGCTTTGGTGGAGAGCTAAGACCCTGGCTTTGGAAAATTGGTTAAGCACATAGGTCTTTCTACTTAAGAGCCAAAGTGAGGAACTGGCTGGAGTTGTATTGTGAATTATTCTGTACAAAAGGGGGAACTACGGTGGCCCTGAGAGCTCAAAGCACTGCAATATGACAATACACATGCAATTAGACAAAACTCAAGCAAACAAACAAAAGACAACTTGACCAATCTGACAACACAGGCGAAGCATTAAGAAACGCGCTGCAAAAAGCCCCAACACAACCAAATTGAGAAAAGTGCTGCGAAAGCCCCAACACAATGGAAATGCCTCCAGGAGCAACGAAAAATACAGTTACAAATCTAAAACTTTTTATTGCAATAGCATTGTTTCCAGGGGACACTAAAAAGTGCCGGACATTTAGATTCGAATGTTTTTCTAGTTGCTCCTGGAATTTGCTCCCGGAATCGAATTTTCTCAATTCGTTTGCATTGGGGCTGTGCTTTCTCCAATTGCAGTGCTTTGAGCTTTCAGGGCCTATGTAGAAAACATAAGTTTTTTATTTTGTCCAAAAACATGGAATTACTGTCATTTTTTACAGTGACAATAATAATATCCCCTACATAAAGTTCTTGCATGTTATTTTAGATTTGACTTACACTGACAAAAACAAGAATATCATTGTTGCTAAAGTCACCAAAATTAGAGGTGGGGCTGAAAAAGAAGGTGCCGTGATGTCCTGACATGAACCTGTGCCCAGCAGGCACGCACACCGAGGCACAATGAGGCCATCTACTGGATGCAACATTGTAGGGGATCATGTGAGCGTGGGAGCTGAGAGAGCAAGCTGCAGTGCTTTTTTGCATTAATGTCACCTCAATAAACATGACTGAACAACTCTGAATAAAAGTCTCTGAGCTGGATGAGCCATGAATCAGGAGAGACACATGGTTGTGTGGATGTTTTGATCAGTCCTCTCGACCTGTTGAGGTTAAGGTTAGAATCAAGGTTAAGGTACAATTGGCTTTAGACAATTGGGATAATGAAGGCTGGATAATGGGTTGGGAATGTACTATGTCAATGGCGTCCTGACAAAGATAGTTTTGTGTTTGTGTGTCTGTAAGTGAGAGAGGGAAGGAGGGGGTCAGATGTGAATTTCAGAAGCTAATGCTATCATGCTACTGGCTGCCCGGCAGGCCCTGGCCAGTTGGAATATTAACAGTGTGAGCTAAAATCCTCAATGGACCTGGTCCCTCCTCTTCTGTGTGTGTGTGTGTGTGTGTGCGTGTGTGTTTGTGTGTGTGAGAGAGAGAGAGAGTGAGGGAGAGAGAGACAGCGTGAGAGAGGCATGTGTGTTTTTCTTGCAGGCTATGTGTGCATCCATGACTCTGCATGTCTTTGTGTGTGTGTGTGTGTGTGTGTGTGTCTTTGTGAGTAATGCATGTAGACAAGCCAAGTGTAAGAGGCCTGGCAGACACAACGCCCACATTTCCCTGTAGCACAGAGCCAGGGTGTGCGTGCAGTCGACAAAGTTCAAACCAAGACCACGTCACACACAAACACACATACACGGAGACTCGCTCCCTCACGCACACACAACCAGCCATGCAGGGTAATTTATGTCTGCTCCAAAAAGCAAACAAAACAGAATAGAAGAGAGGACGCTCCAGAAATGTCTTTTTATGACGTTTAGATTTTTTTAAGCCACATACAGATGAGTCATATGTTTCACTTTAGTTGAAATTCTAAACATAGCTTTGCAGTTACTTCCTCTGTAATTTCCCAAGTGAAAGCCTAATCCTTTATCGCATCCCGGGCTTTCACGAAAAGTAATATCAGCGTATGTGTCTACGATGGATTGAAAGATGTTTTCAGATGCATTCGGAGTAAAAAAGAAATCCTTCTCTGAAACGAACGTAAAAAGTTAGCTAATTGAGCAGTGTCACAAAACTTTCAGTAACTTTTCACGATGCCCAGAAAGTGTGGCAGCTTGTCTCCTGACAAGACCTTAATCAGCTGACTCTGTTTGTCATTCTGCTCAGTTATTCAGTTACTCTCACAGGCACTTAATTGAAGGAGACAACTTGGAAACTCTCCGGAAAGGTTCCACACTGTGCCTGTATGGTACTGATCTCTGTGGGGGGGAAATGTGCTATGCTTTCATATTAAAAGGATTTGTCCTGAATCCAGTTCAATTTTGAAATATTAACCACAAGCAGAAATTCAGATGTTCAGGCTGATATGGAAATTTTAGCTTTAAGGCTGTCGGTGGGCCAAAATCTGGAAGGATGCAGCTTACAGATTAACTGTTGGCACTCGAAGCGCATTTTATAATAAAGCAGAATAGGAAATAATGTTGAGAAAGCACTCATATACATTTTTATTGATGTTACTGCATAATAATGAACTTTTGCCTCAGGGGATGAATGTAGCCAAGCTGCATCATTCAGCCCTGCTGAAACGAATGTATGCGAAAATTCATCCAAAACAAAGCTGATTATGCAAAACAAGATACTGAAAGACATTTTCCAAGTGAATCTACCTGTTTGTTTGAACTTCATAGTGTCATAAACATTCATGTAGAATCCAATTACAATGAAAGCCTTTTAAAACAGTTATCAGAGGCAGCATGGATTTCTTCTTGGCTGGAGCCTTGTTAGTACCACATCCAGTGATACAGGTCTTTCTTGGCATCCTCTGTCAATAACGCAGCTCAAACGCTGCAGCAATGTTAGCTCATCTTCTTAGATAGCAACACGAGGTGAAATTGCTTTCGGTGTTTTTCTCAGCGATGATAAAACATCGCTGGTAATTGAAGAGACTCCTATCAGCGTGATTTCTTTTTTTAAGGATGTCAACAGTTTCAGCTTACTCTCTGCGAAATGACAGACCGCAAATAGCATTAAAAGACAACACCTGCCAAACATTTTACTGACGTGACGGCATAGGGCCCTTTTGTTAGAGTTTAGAGCAGAGAATCAGCCCCGCCGACTGACTCTCTCACACAGAGGCAGACACACTCCCCTCCTCTTTTTCTCTGTCTGTCTCTCTGCCCTCTTCCTAATCTTCTTTGTCAGTGTGACATCCATCAGGTCCCAGGTTGTTACTGTGCAGCTTCTAACCGATAGACGCCCAACATGAAGGAATTGCTGCGAGTTAATCCCACTGCTGTAAAACACCGGCTGACACACACACACGCACACACAGCTTTCATGACATTAACAACATCATGATCCCTATTGGGGTAAACAGAGGCTGTAATTACAACTGTGACCTCTGTACATTATCTCTTTCATGTGATGCTTTGTTTAGATCCCCATTAACTAGCGTACACAGCAGCTACAAGAGGTTAGATTGTTAAAATACATAAGAAAGGACAACACGAATTATCCCACCAGAGAGCAAAAATAAATAAATAAACATTTACACAGTAGTTTGAATTATTGCCTTTAAAATTATAAAACAAATGATTTAGCACATATTGTATAAGAAGGCATTATACAACCAATGGCAGCAGCATCAGCCTTGGAAAATCTCTGTCCACCCCAACTCTGTGAACTGCCCACCACTACTGACTACTGCAATGCTAATTCCTCTTACAATATTTCATTTGGAAGGCAACCAATAGTCAGCGTGAACGTGAGACATCTGTCTCCCATTTGAGAAATGTTCCTTTCCAAACTAAATAGCAGTGAAGACTCTATGTGTTATCATTCATAAGAAGGGAAGCTCATTTTCAACAGTAAAATAAAATAATTGAAAAATACAGGATAAAGGTTTTGTAACCATATTCCCTCACAAAATGTGAGATTAAATGGTGTTTATCAGATGTATTTTGTTCTATACTGTCTCCTCACAGGTTTGTGTCCTTTCCCCTCTGTATTTTGTTTCATACACAAATAAATGCCCAAACCATCATGAGGGTCGACCTTGTTGCCAAAACTGTGGCTGATGCCATCATTGTTTCCCTCCCCAACAGTGATGATGTTGATTATGGTTGTTAAGGGTCGTGTGGGGCTGGAGCGTATCCCAGCTGTCACTGAGCGAGAGGCAGGGTCCAACCTGGACAGGTCGCCACTACGGGGCCAACACAGAGAGACAGACAGAGACAGGCGTCCTTTTTAGTGGCAACAGCATAAATTCACACAGCTTACTGTACGTATGTTGTTACTTACAAGGCCCAGATTCTTATTGCTGCAATGCAGAAAAATAAAACTGGTTTAAAAAAATCAATATTCCTAACTTCATAAATCGTAATTTTAACTGTTCGTTTTTTTTGTTTGTTTTATCTTTTATCTGTGAAACCTTTTTGAGTTACCTTTAATGTAAACTTTTTTTTTGACATTGTCAGGAAACGTAATTATTGTGAACAGCAGTCTATTTCTGACAGCAGCAATGTTTTGAATTATCTGCCATATTTGCAGGTTATTCCCACAGATTCTAATCGTCGTTCATTTCAGTTACAGTTTTATCTGCATCATTGGTTTGGCCATTCAGTGGGGTACCCACCAATGTCACTTATTCAACTTAATGAATTAGTATATCATTAATATAAATATCTAGAGTTGGTTTTAAACATATTAACTTGCTTGTTCCAAATACACTATTTGTCTATACAGTCATTTTTATTTATTAGAATTGTTTGTTCACCATATAAGATAATAGAGACAGGAGTAAAAACAATTTAGGTTAAAAAGATAACGGTGATAAAAACATCCTTTCATCGTGTCATTAGTTGAGAAATAAAATGGCTGAGCAGAGTCTGATCTTCATAAATTAAGAACTTTGTCAAATATAAATTTAGGAGCAGTCATTACCTTTACAAGGTTCCCATTTTAAAAACCATCACTGTGTGATACCGTTACAATTTGTGTTGTTTCTGCATTGCACTCATGATAAAGAATCCCCAGTTAAGGGCACATGAACTGGGAAGCATGCCTGTTTTTAGCTCTCTTTCTTCTTCTCTTTCCCCATTGTCTCTTCCTTTGTGTCCCAGGATAAAAGAATCAGCACAGTTGATGATATTTGGACCATCTGTCAGCAGTTTCATTTGATAAAGTAGGTTTTTAAAGACGCGGGGGCATCAGTCACGCCAAAGGTTAATCCCAGAATACATTCCACATGTACATTCCCATGCACACACACTTTATCCATCTATTGCACAAATGCTTTTATTTGACTTGCACCCAACCAAGTATCAGGTTTCTGAAGGCAGTTCTTCACCAGGAGGCCAGACTTGCTTTTAAGCCACGTTCAAATTTCTTATGTCACAGCCCACAGTGTGTATTTGAGTTATCATCTCTCGTGAAGTGACGAACTTCACGCACACTGTTGCAAAATTGTAGTGTGATTGGCCACTGCAGTGAGGTTTAGTGTGAGCATTCTCTGGCAGCGGATTTCTTTGCTTTAGAAAAGAAGAAAGGCACGTAGACTTCTCAGGCTCAACAGTGCAAAAGAATAAAAGCTTCAAAAACAAAGCATTTTTCATTTCAAAAAGCATTGTAAACTTCTCAGGAAGACAAAATAAAATCATGCTGTAGTTCTCGTTTAACCCCCATTATTCACCTTTTAACTGTCAAATTATGTGTTATATACACAGCAAGGTGTTTTATTTTCAAAGTCTTTTCCAATAATTTTCTATCCCGACTAATGTCACAAGTCCAAAAGAAAAGTGACTATGTTTATGAAAAATTCTGTTCTTTTAAACTAACTTTCACAGAGATTTAATATGAATTTATACTTACGCTCAATATGCTACAGTGTCTGTAGTTTAGTTTAACTATCTTTTTTTGTTTTTTTTTCTACTTTAAAGACTGTGTTCAGTCGTCTCAGAGATGTTTCTAGTGTATAGCAGCTGGTAGATTTCAAAGGTTCAGAGAACTAAGGAACACTTTTGATCTAGTCGCGATCTAGCTGTGGCAGCCTGGCAGGACACCAGGACCTGTTTTGAAATGATTTGAAAATTTCATGGCCTTCCTATGAATTTTAATTTCTAAAAGGAATTGATTAATTTGTGCTTGGTGCACCGTGTATTCAGGGTTTCTGTTCCTCTTGCTCTTTGGTGCACACAGTGACACATTTACCACACAGTAGTTGCTTCCCACTTCACAAACTATTGCATGCTTTTTTTTTCTTTTTTTTTCAGGAAGGCTTTGCAGCTCAGCCTAAATCCACACAACTTTAAATCCAAGCCTGTGCAGCATACACCCTGTTGGAGAATGAACACAAAACGGTTAACTTCACTTACAATATCTCCAGTGTTCTCTGTTCTGGTAAAGTTCCATCCACATGTCAGGATGGCCGAGTGGTCTAAGGCGCTGCGTTTAGGTCGCAGTCTCCCCTGGAGGCGTGGGTTCAAATCCCACTTCTGACAGTAACTTTAACTTTGTTGTCCATGGACCATAAGGTCAGTGCTGGCTATATACTAATGTGACTTATCTAGTGCAAACCCAGGAGTGATAAATGTGCCATCAACATGCTGCCCCACAATTTAAAAAAACTAAAAAATAATTTTTTCCATAATGTTCATTGTTCATATGATCCTCCTGAGGTCAACATTCAGGAGTAAGTAGAGACCAAGCATATGTTTAAATCCTTGTTTAATATACTGTGTGTTTTATCAGTTGCACAGAAAAGGATTCACACTTGCTTCTACCTGCATAATGTTCAGGTTTATTTGACTCTGCACCCATTTTGATGTTGTCATTGTTAGAACCGAACAGTTCCGCAACAAACAAACGAATCCTATCAAAAACTCTAAGAAAAGACGAGTGATTTATCTCAGAAAGCAGACTCACCTTGCTCGCTCATGGTAATTGCTGCGTGTCTAGCTGGCTGTCTGAGTGATCTCACTTGGCAAAATTCGCCTCGCCCGATTTCACGCATCAGCTCCTTTTCCATCATACAAGTTCCATCAAAGTGTGGGGAAGAGCTCGCTGCAGAGATAAGGTGGAAAGAAAGAAAAAAAAAAACCAATATGGCAAAAGATCCTAGCACTGGGCTCTGGAGCATCTGCTCAATACATCCATGTTTCGGTGTTTTCAGGCTGCAAGAGCTAAAATTCAATGAATTTTGCCGAATTCACACAGACCAGATGGGTGATTACCTGTCAAATGTTATGTCTTGTTTAGTCGCGTGTGCCCTAATCCTGTCTGTGTTTCTTCCCATTATCCTCAGATTTCCCACTTATTCTGAAACATGTAGAGATGTTGACCTGTTTGTCCAATAGCCCAGTCACGCTGCCACTTACTGATAATTGTGCCCCTGCTTTACTTTTCCTGCTTGATTGCTCCTTTTGCTGAAGAATCAGTACCGTGTTTCATACATTTCATTGATGATGTCCTGTTTACTCTGGAATGAGAATGACGTTGGACATGATCATTTTCAGTTTAACCTATTCAGCCCAGTGTTAAATTAACAATTCAACTGCATACACTACAGCGTGTATAAGTACTTTTAATGCTGAAATGGTAAATGCATATTCTTTGCGCTGCAGGTTTTCACCTGCCTTACAGGTAAGGATAACAATTGAAATTATGTTTTACAAAATAATTGGTACTAGTGTAATAGGCCAATGAAATGAAACCACATCACATAAATCACGTAAAAACACGTTACAAAGATTTTTCAAAGCAGATTCTGATTTTTTGCTTCCCTTCTGTTTCTCCTTTTCTCTGTCCTCTCCCTCCTGCTCCATCCAAACTTTTCTTTGTTGCCATGGTCCATTTGCCCGCTGTTTTGCCATCAATGCCATGGATCTCCTGACACCACTACACCTCAGCAGTGGGAGGTTAATTTATCTCTCATTACCAGGTCCTGCACATGGCCATGTTCTGCTGTCACTGGTTTTCTGTGATTAAGTCTGCTTAGACCATTTAAACAATAGCTCTCCTGACTGTGTTCACCCTCTCTCTCTCTCTCTTTCGCTCTACATTTAAACTGCACAAATACTGGCCAATCTCAAAATTGCAATTTATTCCCAAGTATAGACAATTTAAGATAAATGAGAAACTGTAGAACGTCTTTTATGCACCTAATGCTAAATGAGAATTTTTTTTTTTATCTCAGCAACACAATCACAGTTTTAAAAAGTCTAATTTTAGCATCTGACTATTGTAAGTAAACTGTTCTACTTCTGTTAGAACGGTCTGTGCCATTGTTTTTTTTTTTTATATAAATATAGAGTTCTGCAGGGATCAAGTCCTGGGACCTTAGTATTTTCCATTTACATTATGCCACTCTGATTAATAGAACAGTGTCAGTTTTAGTATATGCTGATGATTCACAAGCATATTTAGAGTGGTGTGTGAAAGCAGGTTGGAACAGGTGGAGAAAAGTGTCAGGTGTGTTGTGTGTTAAAAGAGTATCAGCAAGAATAAAAGCAGAGGTGTTCAAGACGGTGGTGAGACCAGCAATGTTGTTCGGCTTAGAGACAGTGACACTGAAGAAAAGACAGGAGGCAGAGCTGGAGGTGACGAGGATGGACAGGAGACATCAGAGGGACAGCTCATGTTAGATGTTTTGGAGATAAAGTCAGAAAGGCCAGCATGAGGTGGTTTGGACATGTTCAGAGGACAGACAGTGAATATATCAGTAGAAGGATGCTGAGGTTGGAGCTGCCAGGCAGGAGGTCTAGAGGAAGACCAAAGAGGAGATTTATGGATGTAGTGAGAGAGGACATGAAGTTAGTTGGTGTGAGAGAAGAGGATGCAGAGGACAGGGTTAGATGGAGGCACATAGTTCGCTTTGGGGACCTCTGAAAGGGAACAGCCGAAAGGAAAAGAAGAAGAGTCAAGCATATTGAGAGTATCTGAATTAAGAAACTTCCACACTTGCATTGCCTACACAGTAGTGTCTGATGACCACCTAAAAATTCAATCACCACATTGATTTTTACATTTTCTGTCATGTTTTAACATACTCAGAAAAACAAAACCCATAATCAGACCATTTCTACCAGTAATTAACTAGAGTGATGCGAACCCCCAGTCAACGTTAAAATCCATTTCAACATTTTAATTAGTCACATACATTAATCATTATTACAGTAACTGCCTATAAACCTAGTGAGTTTCCATCAGTGTTGCTTTTTATTGCCCAATGTGCTCTTGGTTCATTGGGCTGATGTTATACTCAGTGTAATAACTATTACTGACATATTTGGCTGTGTTCATCTACAGTTACATTAAGTACATTACCAAGAAGAAACATTTTTGGTATTTAAAGCAATTCCACCCACACTTGCCCAAACAAAGAAGCCTAGAAACTTCAAAAGCCCTGTTTTGATGCATGTCAATACACTTTATGTGGATTTTACATAGTTGAGATAGTGCAGCATGATTTAAACCGAGAAATATATAGGCGCAAACTGGCAATTGGACAAACAGAGACATAAACAGAAAGATACTTCAGTGACCTTATTACTATTCATATCCAAATCCCAGGTTTTTTCATGCATGCTAGCTTGATGTGTGTGCAATTGCTATGCAGAGCAAAACAAATGCTCCAACAAGAACTAATGTGGTTATTGTTCAGTTTTTCGATTTGGATTCGTTTGTGTGCCAGTGACATATTGAAGGACACAAACAAAAAGAAATCACTTGGGTTGAAATTGGGAAGCGTGGCATTATTTGGCATCATTTGACAGTCAGTACACCCACTGCACATGATCACATTTGCATTCTCTCATAAAACCTTTTGCCATTTTCTTCCGTTTCTCAGGCCATTGAATTTTTCACCGAAATGTCCACTTCAGTAACGCCATACAATTTACTTTTGAATTCCAGTGCATATTTAGTCCACCCATGATTTCTTTTAGTATCATAACATATAGCCTGGACCTGACTAGTCGTGAAAAACAGGGCGTACCTGAGCATTTCTAAAGGCATTGATAGCTGTTGCAAAATGCCACCGAAGATTGGAAGGAAACTTACTACAGTATCACTTGCAAGACATGATAATCCTTCAAATACTTCTGACTGTGTCTTTTAAAGTGTCCATGGTGTGGTTGTGTGACATATTGATTGTCTGGGTGTGCAGAAAGAGGTTAAAGTGTGCACTACTCTAAATGTTTCTTCTCAGTCTTAAAACTAAAAGTATTGTCCGAAATAGCATGTATTTATTTTATTTGTGCCACACTTTACTTTCAGTTGTAATTATTAGAAACAGTTACAATGAGGTATTTCATTTATACTAAGCTTTAAAATTTACCTCGGACAACTCTACATGAAAATACGTAGAAAAAAGGAGAATTTGTAATATATCAAATATTATTAGCTGTTAAATTATCGAGCAGCATTCTGGGAAAGGTAAACACATAGGAACAGTACACACCAGGTGCAATCTGTTTTTATTTTCACATAACATCTAACACTCATCAGTCATGTCCTTGGCCGCCTTATTGACCCAAACTGAATGAATAACTGAGTGAATATGTGTAGCCATGCATGAAAACAAAGAACAAGGTCCTTATTGAAGAACACACTAAAAGTGGGCAAAAGAATCCTCCTGGGTAAGTCAAAGGATTTTGTTTCAGTTCATGTGAGATGACAAAAATCCAAAATTTTACATAAGAATGAGACAAGCAATAGGTACATTGACTGTCTTGTATTTAATCTCATAGTAACAGGCATGTAATTTAGTTTTACCTGAAAATTATACTATTATACACATTTAATGTAATAGCTTGCTATTAATAAAAATTGTAGGAGATCATTTGTTCATATTTGTGCCAAGGAAAGTAGTTATTTTAAGTTTTTTTTTTTTCTTATCCCTATGAACCGAAGTGCTTTGTGGAGGAGACAGCCTCCTCCACCCAGACAGTCAGACCACGGTGTAATCTACTCAGAGTATGCGATGGGTTAGAAGTCCAGCAATTTGCAAAAGCAACTGTCTCAAAAAGGAGTGTGGGGGGGGCTTTTAGGACAATTTACCAACCAAAGAGTTTTTTTAGGATTAAAAGAAACATATTGGCAATTGTTGTTAAAAAAAATTTTAAAGTTGGCAAAATTTGACATTTCCGGTATAAAAGATCGATGACCATGTTTACAACTGATGAACTCTGTCAGTCCAGATGATCTTATGTATTTTTTCAGAAAAAAAACACTGCTTTTCTAGCTGCTGATACTTTATGTCACTGCCCTGATTTTATCCCCTTACTGCTTTTTCTCATTGTCTCTTCTCCACATCAGCTCTTTCTACTCAACCCTTAGTCACTATCCTAATTTATTATCCATTAATGACAAGCGTGATAAAACCGGTTAGTTCCCAGTTCATCCGTCAGACTAAGTAAACCAATTTCATTAGGCATTTGGGATTAGGTTTTCACACAACACATGGACAGAATAACACACACATACACATATACCTCCAGTGGTCCAACACAAGACACAAGGTCATGGCATTTTCATGTCAGGACAGGATGAAAATAGAAAGAGGGCCATGAGCTGGACAGACTGAGGCACAGTGAGTCAGTGGGCTGATAACACAGACAGACTGAATCAGTGGGCTGAAAGCGGAAGGGCTGTTTGTAGGAGTTTGTGTGTGTGTGTGTGCGTGTGTGTGTGTGTGTCTGTCTGTCTGTCTACATGTCTGTGTGTCTGTGTGTCTGTGTGTGTGTGTGAACAGAGCAGAAGTTCCAAGGTTTTTAGAGGGTTAGCTGCAGGTGGTGAACACCAGTCCTGCAGGTCCCTGTGGACCACCCAACACACACACACTATTTTCTGCAAGTATTATGCTCTTACTCATACCATCTGTTTTGGTTTATGCTGGAATATCTTCTCTATCAAGTGCACTATTACATAGTAAGTACTATTGTGCAGCTTGTGATCCATTGTGATTTGTTATATAAACAAAGGAAATGTGTTTTATATGTATTGTGTTTAATACTGAATTAAACAGAAAAGGCATTTCGCCTCCATCAAAGTGGCTCCTGATACCTCACTAACAGCCTCACTAGTAGTGTCACCGCAAAAGAAATGTGTGCCGAGAGGCATTGGGATTCTCCACAGGGAAACACTGTCCCCTTGTGGTAAATGTTTTTGACGTGAACAACTGTAAAGAAGATGCACTATAACAACCATCTTTCTTGTGGACAAGGGTTGGATGTGCTTCATGTTTGTCTCATCATCACAAACCCATCAACTTAGATTTAATATAGATAGACATAACTGTTATGTGACTGTCAAACCTGAAAACATGGCGATAACTGGAGCTGCAATTGTTGTCCAAAAACTATTTGAAGCACATGAATGACCCACGCTGCATGTATATATAAACACAGGCATAATGTTTGAAGAAGTTTGAAGATGAGTAATTAAGGTATGTCAAATCTTTTTGTCCTTCTACGATGTTGCCAAAATAACTTTAATAAGGTTTTCAATTGTTCAACTTGTGCAAAGGTTTTCATCCTGTAAATTTCAATTGGCAAAAAAAAGAGTAAAACAAAGTTGTTGTTGTTGCATCAACATAACGTTCAATGCACATTCAGTTATCACAAATGTTCCTTCATCAAAGATTTTATTTTTTATTTTTTTTAACAAGCCACCGGTGTGACTGTGGCCATCACAGGCTTCAGGAATCTCATAACCTCGAGAGAAGTAGTCAGCTGAATGATTGTCCTTGCTGAATGTTGAAACAGACAGGCTGCAGAGCCAGGCACCACCTGGTCACCCTCCCATTTGCCTCCTTCATCCTCTCGACCCATTGAAGAGCGTCATGAGCAGTCTCCAAGGTGAATTCTCTCCCCAGGATGCAATACTAAAAGGACTCAAGGTTTTCCTGCTTTTTTCCTCCACCATTCTTGTTCTTTCTCTTCATTTTTTCATACGTAAGAAATTAAAATATAGGCGAAAGAAAATGTCGTCCACTGGATGTTCCCACCATTGCCACCAATTGTTAAGGAAAAAGCAGTTTAATTTATCCACAATGCAGACACAATAATTACATCTAATACAAAGTGAAAACTAACTAAACCTAAATCACCACCAATCAAAAGATGTGGTTCAGTCCAAGCAGGTGGCTTCAGCATTTTAGTTAGCCACATTGTAAAAATGTGTGCACCCTATTTAAACACTGTAATGAATTCTAAATCGGGGAAAGTGTAATTTAATTTGTTGAAAGGTTATTCCAAATGAAATACACCTGTTTAGAGAAGCAAACCTACCTGTGAAACAGCCAACTAATGAAGTGGGAGAGTGATGTAAAAGAATAATGCCCTGTGTGACTGTGGCCATCACAAGCACATCATGTGTATTTTGCAGGTCAGCTGCCACTTTTCTGGTTTTGGCTTTTTTTTCTGCTCCCTGGGATTGATGTGAAGCCTGGGCCTGCCCCCAAACGACCTCTTATTTTCTTCCCTTTCTTGAGAAGAATCCAAAAGGAGGAAGAATCATTGACAAAAGTTATTGTGTGGTATAGTTTTGTGACTCCTCTCGGCTTAGAGATCAGGTTTTAATTGTACTTTAGTTTCCATTTCAATTGTCCTTTGGTCTCCAAACTCTGTAAAGTCCAGTGTCACCGTGAGATGTGTGTTCTCCAATCACGTCTCTTATTTCAATACTTGAGTTGAGTTGTATCAAAGTAGACGTCAACCCATCTGACAGTAAGTCATGGAAAACTGGCACCCGACAGATGGTTTTGTGGACCAGTGTATAGACTTCATGAGGTGGTCTGTTGGCAAATTAGAGACTTGACTCTTTACTCTCATGTCTCATTTATCACAACCAGACTTTATGATGAACTGTCAGTTTTGTCATATCAAACTTTTTACTTTCATCATAATCATGATTTATGTCATTGTATCATCACAGCTCACTCATTTATAGCACTGCATACCACAGCTGTTTGTTGTCAATTTTTTGTGCTTCTTTGCTTTTTTTGATGGGTATTTTTTTCTTTGTTTTGAAGCAGAGAGCAGCTGTAGCAAAGCAGTGATCAATCACAAAGGTATAACTGAAGCATAATCAAATGAGAACAAAATCACTGTCATCCTATTATGTGACTCTCCTTTCATTTCTCAAGTGGGAATTGTCGTTCTATGCTTCCACGTTCTATGTCGACGTTCCCACTCCCGGAAGGCGGAAGACGTCGCTCACGTCATATTTCCCACAGCGCGAAAAGAGAGAAGAGTCTGAGCTGCACAACCATAACAACAAACTGAGGTAAGTTCAGGGAATGTTTCGACGTGGCTGTAAAGATTTGCTTTCAGCGACACATTATTAGGTTGTTTTTAGGGAGTTGCACTATGCTGAACGGGGTTTCGCTGTCGCGTGAACGTCGTAAAGTAGCACAGCAAGTTGTTAGCTAGCGGAGAGTTAGCATGTTGAGTTGACAGCGTGTAGCACTGGCTTCCCAGATAAGATCAACACCTTACAATGAATTAAGTCTTGTAGCCAAGACGTTGGAGCCGCAACTGTTGTATTTTACACATAGTTAAGAAATCATAAGGCTGCCACATGCTATACTTAAAGTAAGCTCCACAGGCGGAATCAGCTGCAAGAACGGGATCATGTGTGTTTCGATCTCATATGTATCACGCAGTGTGCGCTGCAAACTGTGTCAAGGTCACGTATTTTTTTGTTTTTTTTGTTTTGTTTTTTTAGATAATCAACATGTTTGCTCATTACTTTTCCAGCCGCTGCTGTTACTGTAGACGCACGTTTCATGAGAGACTTTTGTGGACCTGATCACCTCATAGGCTCTTAGTAAACCAGCCTGCTTATCTCACTGATGATGTCTGTCAAAAACTTTCATGAAACATTAGAAAACTGTAAAAAAAAAAAAAAAAAAAAAAAATTATCCTGATATCCGAGGCTCAGAGCACAAAACGACATATTTTTTCTGTCATTCTTTCTAATATACTGACTAAGCAAGATCATGAAAACAGTTGTTGATTCATCTCGTTTCATTTGACTAGAGTGATGTGTTTCCTGTGTGCAGATGATCTCACAGTGTTTTGTCTTTGTCGTTGCATGTCTCTTCCAAAAAGCAAAAATGTCAAAGATAGACAAGATGAGCATCCTAGGGGTGAGGAGCTTTGGGGTTGAGGATAAAGACAAACAAGTCATCTCTTTCTTCTCTCCTCTGACTGTGCTGGTTGGACCCAATGGAGCAGGGAAAACGGTATGAGAGCATGTCTGAGTGCAAAAGTTGACTCTGAAGTGTGACCTGTAGAGAATGAACCAGCTTCACAGTATTTCTTTGAGATGACACGTGCACTGGGATTAGGCTGGCTCCACTGATGGTTTATCTTTGTTAAATTTTGCATGAACTGCCAAAAACTGGATGAAATGGAAAGTGCATATTTCACATAGTATAAGTTGTACAGAATGACTTTGTCTTTGTGTGTTTTCAGACTATTATTGAGTGCCTTAAGTATGCAACATCGGGAGAACTTCCCCCTGGATCTAAAGGGGGTGCTTTTGTTCACGATCCAAAGGTGTGTTCACTTTCCTGCATTGGTAACATTGAATGTTTTGGATTTCACGTGCTTATTGTTTTTGTTTGCACTGGAACAACATAAAGAAACAGAGAAGAAAAGTCAAATTTGATAAAAATTCCCACAGCACTCAGAAGTGGACTGGATAAAATTATTTCACCTTGACAAAATGATGTGCTTTTCAAGCATGTGATGCTCCTGTCACTTGTATTTACACCCACCTGTGGCAAGTAACAGGTGTGTGCAACATAGTAATCAGCATAGAGGATTTGGGGTTGCTTTTCTGCTTACCAAAGAAGTTTGGGGCCAACATAGTGGACAGTGTCACAAAGCTGCATCTCAACCAGTGGTCTTCCAGCAGGACAATGACCCGAAACACACTTCAGAAAGCACTCAGAAATGGTTCAGAACAAAGCGCGGGAGAGTTCCAAAATGGCCAGCAATGGGTCCAGATCTCCGGTGTCCCATAGAACACCTCAAATCAGCAGTTGGGAGAAGGTGTCCTTAAAAATCTGAATGACATGGGGCAGTTTGAAAAAGACCAGTGGTCAAAAATTCCGGTAGAGAGGTGTCAGAAACTCATTCATAGTTACAGGAGGCGACTGATTTCAGCTATATTTCCAAAGGGGGTGCTACCAATTTTTAAGTGAAAGGTGCCAATAATTTTGTCCAGTGCATCTTCGAGTGAATTTTTATTGTTTGACTTGTCTTCTTTTTTGGGGGGCGGCAGTTGTTCAGGTGCAAACAAAAACAATAAGCACATAAATACCGAAACTTTTGCAATTGGAACAATTTTCAGAGACGAGGGTTGCATCTTCTGACAGAATTGCCAGGGTGCCGATATTTTTTGCCACGACTGTAATTATAATCCTTATAGCACAGACAAGACCACTACTTTAAATGAAACTTAAGCATCACAACAAGCTCATTATTATATTTGTGTTCTCCCTGCTAGTAGAATCCTAATAATATCAAAAACGTTGTCCAGAAACCAATATAAAATGCATCAGCATAACACAGCAGCCCACTTGACATGTTACATTATTCTTCATGCTCGAGCACTTGATCATGCCATTTTACATTGGACATGCATGCACAGTTATGGTCCCTTTTATCTGTTGTTGCAACGTTTGGAAAAAAATATTTATTTAAATTTTTTTACAACCAAGTGTTATGGAAGTGGTGGTCACCAAGTGGTGCCAGATGTGTAGCTGATGTTTTATTTTCTTTAATAGCTTTTAGGCAATATCTCAGGTCACACAGCACAGACAAGCAGGCTAATCCAGGCTGCAGGCTGACACACCAGTCAGAAACCATAAGTGGAAGAGACCTGTTGTTGGTTTGAGTGTCTCTTTGGGATTGGCACGATATGGTTTATTTAGAAAATCAACGAAATTATCCCATGAAATATTCTCTGTGTTTGTTAAAGATGTGTCTGGAACGTTTAAATGTACCAAAGCCTCTACTTCAGGTCCTTGTTAGATAAGCATTTCTCAGGCTGTTTTGTTGAAGTACATTTATGCTGATTGACTTCCAGGACGCCCATGAGACGGATGTACGAGCACAGATTAAACTCATGTTCACAGATGTCAACAGAGAGAGAGTCACTATACAACGCTCTATGTCTTGCACACAGAAGGGAAAAACATTGTCCTTTAAAAGTTTGGAGCAAGTCATCACCAGAATAAAGTAGGCTGTCATCTCGAGTGACTTTACCTTTTTCTTTTCTTTTTTTTTTTTCATATCAAATTTTGTTCAGTACTGATAAATGAGATAATATTACAGATTTTCTCATTCAGAGATGGCGAGAAGGTGAGCATGTCATCAAAGTGTGGAGATCTGGACCGGGAGATGATTTCTGCATTGGGTGTATCAAAGCCTGTGCTGAACCATGTCATCTTCTGTCACCAAGAAGAGTCTAACTGGCCACTTAGTGAGGGCAAAGCACTTAAAGACAAGTTTGACTCCATCTTCGCTGCAACTAAGTAAAGCCAACACATACTTACATGTTTGACTATTTCTTAATATGTTTATTTCTTTATTTTCTTGAATGAAAAAGCATTTAATTATGTAAAAACAAACCTAACAAACATATTTGCACCTGAGTCTGAATATTAAGGTTCATACACTATTCAGATGTTACCATTTTTGGAGAAATACTGGTGTTTGTCTCTCTTCCAGGTATATCAAAGCTCTGGAGACGATGCGTCAGCTGCGTCTTACACAGAACCAAACCGTTAAAGAGTGTCAGGTAGAGCTGCGTTATTTGAAGCAGAACAAGGAGAAAGCCCAGCAGATCAGAGAAACAGTGGCCACCAAGGAAGCTCAACTGATGGCCTCTAGAGACAACGTCCAACAAATAGAAAGCCAGATTGATCCACTTGAGGTCAGTAGATGTGTTTGTTGATACTGTGTGCAATTCTTAGACACTAAAAGTAAAGTGAGCTTCAGTCATGAAGATTTTTATCTACTAGTCAACTTTAAACAGAAAATCATAAATTCATATTAGTGTAATGCCACTGTATTTTTAAAACGGCACACAAAGTTTTGTAAAGCTAGTTGGCAAATAGTTCCAAGTATCTTGTAGAACTTTCCACAGATCTTCTGTGTCTCACTGTCTTTTTACCCTTCATGTAATTCCTGACTAACATCATGATGTTGAGGTCACTGCTCTTTTGGGGCTGATCAATCTATTGCAGGAGTCCTTGTTCTTTTTGTCTCTGGGGATTGGTCTTTGTGACTGGCTGTACATTTGGGCTCATTGTCATGCTGTTGAAAGAGTTTGAGACTAGACAAACTGTTCCCAACTTGTAGATAACAATCTGAATTCCAGTCTTACTGCCAAACACGGTACCGTATTAAGATTTGAGAGGTGTTTAACTTCTAGTCAATGTATAATTTAGGCTTCTATGCTTTCTCCCGTAAAGATGGCACAGACAGAATTTAAGGATGTTATTTTGAATTAGTAAATATATTTGATTGAGAATTTTTAGGTATTTGACATATTTTTCAATGGATGTGAGATGAATAAAACTAAACATATAGTAAAACCTGTTGCCCTGTTATAAGTATAGCACTAAAGTGCCTTATGATATTTATTTTCAGAATCGACTGATGGATATTGACACAAAACTGGGAAAAGTGATGAAGCTGGATAATGACATTAAAGCTTTAGAAAGCAGGAAGAAGCAGATGGAGGAAGACAACAGGGAGCTGGAGGAAACAATGGAACAGGTAACGTAATAATATGTGATGCACAACATATCTTATCAGATCTTTCACAGATACCACTGATTGTGGATGCAACACATGGCTGAAAAGTTGAGGGAAAATGAAAAACCTGTTAAGGATGATGAAGGTAAAATGCAGAAAAACAGCAAGTCTGCCCACTTGTCTGTCTGTGGTTTTGTGGCGCTAAACAGCTGCTTAATAGAACTCCAGACTCCACTCCGTATGCCTTTCTATCCTAAATGGGAAGCTCAAAGAAAGACTGCAGATGGCAAATGGGGTTGTCGTAATTCTCTAATGACCAGCCAGTTCATCACTGGCCTGCACTGATAAGAAGCTGTTTTACTGTCTGAAGCTTCAGCTGCCAGGTATTTCTCATCTCCATCTGGAGCTTTGCAGATATGACTGAATCTATTTATTTTTGCGTGACTATAGTGACTCAGTATGTTTTTTTTGTGTTGATCTACAGTTGGTTGCAAAAGTTTGCATGCTCTTATTATGGAACGTCAAAAAGAGTAAAAGACATCAACTTACTTACAATACTCAATGCACATGCAGCTAGTACTATTTTTATTTAATTAGATATCAATTACTTAATTATAGCTAATTATAGGGATGCAAACTTTGTGCGGGGGCGGCAGTGGCTCAGTTGGTAGAGTGAGGTTCGCGCCCCACTCTAGTTTTAGGGTTAGGTTTGCATCCTCTTGCATGCAATTTCAGTGTAAGCAAATGTATATTAATAATAATAATAATAATAATATTAATAATATTATTATTATTATTATGCATATTCATCTAGTAGAAATGCTCTTTCATCATCAGAAGTAACAAAAATGGTCAAGGACTATGTAATAATGAGTTAAAATAAAATTATATGGGTGAAAAAGTACACGTCCCCTGTGATAAAATATTAAAAATTACCCTGAATTATTACACGTAATAACATGTCTTGGTTTAAATTTGAACAGTTCAAAATTGGATGTGTGTTGAAGTGACAAACCACATAATTTTATGTTACTAAAGGACTAGTTCTTGTTGTAGTTCTCTTCCCCCTGGGAATGCACTGAAATAGAAAAGTGGAGCTAGAGTGAAGCTCTATGACCCAGAAAAGGGTCCTTGTTTTTAGAGTATATAAATATGAATTTTGCAGCATTATATTCAAATTTTGTTGCTGGTGATATTGTTTCTTTTTAATTTAGATGCACTTGAAACAATGTAATGTTCCTTTATGCAGACATCTGCACATCTATCATGTTTTTTTGTTTTTTCAGATTTTATTTTTTAACGCTGTAACTTTGTATAAATTTTATACATTTTGCTGAGCTGTTCCTATTGAGCCTCTATTGAGTCTCTAAGCCAGTGAACTGTGTATGTGGTAGGTGTTTCAAGGTTCAGACGAGCAGCTGCAGGACCTTTACCAAAACCACCAAAGGACCGTGAGGGAAAAGGAGCGGAGGCTTATAGAGTGCCAGAAGGATCTGGAGAGAGCTGGGCGGGAGTGTCAGAGACTGAACAGAGTCAAGGCTGATCTCTTGGTAGAACAAGGTACAAACACCTGCACACTTGTACCCATCGGGGTAGCAAATGTACTTTTTAAACCTTTATACATGAAGCAAATATCATAAACTGCTCAGAGCCACTTTCTAAAAGAAACTTGGACCACTGCTTATATATTGATGTTTAAAATCAATGGCACACAGCTTTCTAGTGTTTGACTATCTTAAGTACAACTAAATTGGACTTGTTTACCTTTCAAGTATTCAATAATGACAGGTAACTTATACTGTGAAAATTTAGTGAAGAGTGTAAACTTGCAGGGTACTGTTGAAAATAAAGTTATAAAGCCATATACAAATGATAATATTTAGGTAATAAGAGGCCAGAATCATACGGGTTATAACGTAAAGTTAAAGTTGGAAGTTTCTAGTTAGAATTAAAGTATCAATTTTTCTGATAAGTTTGTTTCTTTAAGAACTGATGACAATGTTTGCAATCAATAAAGACAATTATTGAATTAGCTTCTATTTCACACTTTTGTTTTTATTCTGTGCTTCCTCTTCTTCTGTGCCACATCTCTTCTCACCTGTAAATCAAAGCAGTCAACAATACCTGGATTCATACCTTAATATATCATTAAAGATCTTTTAAAAAAAATACCCCTGCTGACATATAGGGGCGGTGGGTTGGAGAGTCTGGTCAAGTCTTTCCATCTTTGCCACTACAGATGTTACATTAAAACTGTATTAAAAGCAAAAACGGAGAGTTATGCATTTTTTTTTTCCTCAGATGTTTTAGTTACCAGGTCATAACTGCAGCTCTTGGTGTTTAGTTTCCACATTTTACCCCTGTGATTTCGGCCTTTTATTACTCAAAAATATATCCCTTCTTTATACTAAGCTATAATGTCTGCATTAGATTTTCCCATGCTGACCCCTGTCAACATTAAAACCACCTAGTGCCAATAATGGTATATACTTAGTTCATTTTATGTCTTTGTTTTATTGACATTTTTCTATCCAAGCCTTTGACTAATCCAAGGGCAAAAGTAAGACTAGTTTAATGCCTATAATGCTTTTGTGAAAACATCCTTAGAACTTAAATTATTTGAACCTTGGGGGCAGTTCTTTTATTGAAATATCTAAACTGAAATTGTATTTATTTAGAAAAATGGAGTGTATATACTATCAGGTGGATGGAGATCATTGTGGACTAAATTGGCTGCTTCTACTTTCTTTATTCCAGGCCGTCTTCAGCTCGAGGCAGACCGCCACACTCAAAACATCAAGAACCGTGACACCCAGGTGAGGGGGACATCTAGCTCTCGTTCCATGGAAGCTGGATGGTGTTATTATAATTTCTTGTGGGTCAAAGTATTTGTTAGATGAAGTTTAAAAAAATATAATCTAAAACAGGGGTCACCAACCTTTTTGAAACTGAGAGCTACTTCTTGGGTACCGATTAATGTGAAGGGCTACCAGTTTAATACACACTTTTGAAATGACAAATTTGCAAAATGTACCTTTAATTATATGTTGTTATTATTAATATTTAATTACATTAATTAAATTAATGATTCATCTATGTGAAGACACTGATAATGTTGTATTTTTCACAATAACTATCAAATGTGATTTTAAAAAAGACTAGCAACAAAAAAATTAGATGCAGCTCACTGGTAAGTGGCTCAATGGTGAACTATTTCTAGAACAGGCCTGCAGGCGACTCATGTGGTCCACGGGCACCAAGTTGGTGACCCCTGATCTAAACGTATAAAATATTTTTCTAAGGATATAAAAACAACTATTTACGACAAAAAGAACATATATAGTTTTAAACATGTATATGGTTGCTCTCATCTCCTTTTTAGGTTCGTTCTTTGTCATCTTTTCTGGAGATGGAGGGTTATGATCGGCCGCCGTTTGCCACTCATCAGCTTCAGAGCTTCCATCGTCTCGTCACTCAAAGACTAGAGCAGGAAAAAGATACAGTCACTCAGGTTTTGGTAAGAAATCCAAATTTTTATTTAAACCTTGTGTTACACAGTGTAAATGTTATGGTTTAACTAACAGCACCAGGACTGATTTAGAGCTGATTTTGCACCACTGGTATTTATGCTATTATTTCATCTTATGCTATTAAACAGCTGTGTTCATATAGAGTTTTATTATATTTTCAGTCAGTCATGAATAAATGTGCTGTTCATAACCGATTGCTTCTCGTATTATTCTGTCCGTTCAGACAGACCTGCAAGAAAAAGAGCAGCAGAAGCAACAGTCCATTGATGAAATGAGAGATAAAAAGACTCGCCTGGAGAGAACCGTGGAGCTGAAGAGGGACCTGCAGGGAAAGAAGCAGCAAGAGCTGAGGAACGTCAGAGTAGAGCTGCAGAGGCTGGAGGGTTCGTCCAGTCGACTGCAGCAACTGGAGAATGACCTAGCTAAAGCGGTGAGTATGCAATTAATGGATATGAAAATGTTGTCTTAGGTGTGCGAAAGTGGTTAGCTAAATAAATAAGTTTTTTTTGTTTTTTTATTTTTTAGTCAATATAAAAACTGCACATTTGCTTTTCTTATGCTTTCTTTAAGTCAGGCCCTTTTCTTTTTCTCAGCTAAAATACTGTTATAGATGTGAATCGAAATGTTTCTTTGTTTCACGCAATTTTTTTTAAGGAACATTAAAGCAGCCTCGTTCATATGGATTTCTTCTTTTGTGTGTGTGCACATATTTATGTATTTTACAGTATTTATCACAGTATACAGTGGCAAGAAAAGGGTAGTATTTTCTTACATTATTTGGTTTTAAAAAAACTTCTTCTGATCTTGTAATGTAACAGTAATCTTCCAAATTAATCATATTTTATTCCAGATGTAGACTCATTCAGTATGACAAACTGCAGCCTCATGAATATCCAAACTGGATTACTTCCAAAATCCAAAAGTCTTGATCTTAGTTTATCTCATTTTCTGAGTCATCTGCAGATGCTTCGTGTGGCTTCAAACTACATCACTACTGCTCTCTTATAGATTGAATTCCAGGTTTGCTAACTACTGACTTTGGTTAGTTTTTAAACAACTCTTACTTTTTCTGCCAGAACATTTAATGTTTAATAGGTGTGTTAAATAGAGACGTGAAGCTTATAGCTTAAGCAGATTGTGTTTGTCTTCTCCTTTTGAAATCGTATCGAAAGAATGAAATTTTGACCAATTATTTAAAAAAAACAAATAACTAAGTACTTTTGTGTGTGTGTGTGTTTTCCTCTACAGGAGCGCGAGCTGCAGAGCGCAGTGCAGAACTCCAATGTGGAGGAGCTGAAGGCTGAGGTCTTGGAGCTACAGAGGGAAAAGGCTGAACTGGATCGTGCACAGAGGCAGCTCGACCAAGAGATGGCGACGCTGAACACACACACCACCGCAAGCACACAAATGGAAATGCTGAAAAAAGACAAGGTGTTGAATATTCAACTTTTGCCTGTTGTCACAATGGTCAAGAACTAGAATCCGAAAGACAAAGTACACTACTATACTGTTTTCCTTTCTTTGTCTCTTGCTCATTCCTTCCTAAAGAAATCTGAGTGACCCTTTTGGTAATTGAACCGTGTTTGTTCATCTTCTCTCTGCTTTTGTTTCATCTCTTTCCTTACTGACTGCTGTCATATTTCCTTTCTCTGACGTTCTTTCCCTTCCCTTTCCCTCCTCTTGTCTGTCTTCTCTCGTTTCTCCAGACAGAAAAGGAGGAGCAAGTACGTAAGATTAAGTCCCGTCACAGTGAGGATCTGGTGTCTTTACTGGGCCACTTTCCCAACAAGAGAGAGCTGGAGGACTGGATCTACAGCAAGTCTAAGGAAATTAACAATACCCGAGATAGACTTGCCAAACTCAAGTTAGTAAGATATATGTGCAATAAAAGAAAATGATTCTGAAGTGATTTGCCTGTGGCACATGTTAGTGTTATGTTGTGATTTTTATTTTTCTTAGTAAAGATCTGGCATCAAGTGAGCAGAAAAAAAGCCACATTGCTACTGAACTGCGTAGGAAGGAGCAGCAGTTAGCCAGTGATGAAGAGAGGTTCTTTAATCTGTGTGGCAATCAGGATTTGGAGCAGGACCTGAGCAAGCTGCAGGAAGATCTGGAGAAAGTATCCAAACAAAGAGGTGAACGTTGAAAGATAAAGTAGAAGGAGGAGGGTGGAACTGTTGTTCTGTCTTTCTTCATTTCCTGCTACCTTTTCACTGGGATCTCTCTAGGAAAAGCAGTTTTTCCCTTGCTATGCACTAAATCTCTTTGTGAACAAATCGAATGGAAATATATTTGTAATGTGCATAGTTTCTACTTTTTGTTACAAATTGCACATTTAAATGTATGTAAAATGTGTTCATAAAATAATGTGACAATATCCCTGCCAGTGATGATCTTACACAAAGCACCATAATCCCATATAAACCTTGTAATAGCCTTTTGTTGTATTTAGCGGTTGAGCTATGTGTTTGGAGTAAAACTACTAAGAGGTATTTTAGTTGGTTGAAGCCTTGTACAGTGTGTACATGCAGTAACAAACAGCCTTACAAAAAGTCAGGTCCATTGCTTCTTAATCTTGTAGTTTTTATCACAGTGATAGAAGTGGTAATTGATAAGCTTATTTTGTCTTGCTCCAATGGTGTGTGTGTGTGTGTATGTGTGTGTACAGCCATGCTAGCTGGTGCCACAGCGGTGTATACCCAGTTCATCAGCCAGCTGACAGAGGAGCAAGAGCCCTGCTGTCCCGTGTGCCAGCGGACGTTCCCTTCAGAGTCGGATCTACAAGAGGTTATCAGCGATATGCAGTCCAAACTACGCCTGGTGCCAGACAAGTTGAAAAACACAGAGCAGGACCTGAAGAAGAAGGAGAGGAAGAAAGAGGATATGATGGCTCTCAGACCTGTTAGGTAGAGTGAAATAAAGCGATTGCGTTAAAACATGACATGTGTTTTCGGTTAGGGTTTTGTTTAAATATCAAATGATTCACTGAAAACGCTTTTTAGATCATTGAATTAGAAAGAGAATTACATATTTTTATAACTGGCAACATGAGTATCAGCTTCTTTAGGGATCAGTGTTGCCAACCCCTCTAGCAACTCTTTTTCAAAAAAGCAAATATCAAATCTAGCAAATCAGGTCACATTTTCTGGCGTTATTGGAGACCCTCACGTGAAAGCACGCATCGTTCTTACTCTTCTCAAGGAGCAGCATTGCTGCCGTAGACCCCTCCCGCATCCCAAAGTGCTTACAGGCAGCCCAGTCCTCGTGCAGCCCCTCCAGTCAGAGTAGAAAATGTTCACCCCCCGCTGTCACGTGTAACTGACTGTAAGCCAGGGCAGGATTTAAATGTAAAGTTTTGTTTGTCTAAAACAAATCACTGCACAAAAAAATTAAAATAAAACAAAAAGAGAAAAAAATCTTTGCCAGAGTTTGTCTTTTGGATCACTTTTGCCAGTCCCAAGCCCAGATAGAGGAGGAGGGTTGGAATTGTGACATAAAAAAAAAAAAAACAAGAATTGACAGAAGTTTACCTGTAGATCTACAAACATATTTAGGGATTTTTTTGTTTGTTTTGTTTTTTTTACTCACTTTTTGTCTTTGCCACAACTTATACCTCTCTCCTGCAGCGTCTATCACAATTACATGCACGTGGTCAATTATGCAAATTAGACGATGACATCATTCCATGACTTTTAGGACAGCTAATTGCTACTTTCCTTACTGAGGAGTTGGCAATACTGTTACAGAAGGACACCCATGTTTAACGATAAATTAAAACACTCAAATATAATTGCCAAGATGATCGATAATGTATTCATACACTCACACACTCATAACATAAAGGAACAGTAGAGACTATCACACCAAAAATAGATATTCTGCTTTCATCTGCTGCATTATTGAAGCAGTGCAGCTTGTAGAGAAAATAGGGTAAAATAATTTATTCATTTGTTTGCATTTTTATATTACTAATAGTTCCATAATACATCATAAAAGAGAACCTCAAATAAATAGTGACCAAGTTGTATGACATGTGCTCCACTAGATGGAGCTGGAGTTTCTATCGCTGATTAGTAGCCTGATTTTCATGACCTGGGAATAACCTCACAATTATTAGTATATGTGTTGAGACGTGCATACAAAATTGGACCTACACGCAAATAAGAGAAACTCAAACTTATGTCATTGACAGAATTTCTGGCAATGAACCTGTGTGATTGTTAAGCTCAAGTAAACAAACAATGTTGCATTTACATAATAGGAAGCAAAAACCCAAATTGGCCAATCAGAGAGCATCTAGAAAATATTTTACTATTGTAGAACACTAGCTCAGCCAAATCTATGTACTGACAATAGCAGAAGTTATACTGATGGTTTAAGACAGTTAGAGATGGTTCAAATGCACGATATAATACAGTACATCCAAGCACACATCTGTTCTGTTGCCTGAATAACTGCAATGACTCTTAGCCTCTCCTCATAGTATATCTGTCCCCCACCCCAGGCAGTCAATTGTACAGCTTCAGGAAAAAGACTTGCCTGAGCTGAAAAACCAACTACAGACTGTAAACAGAGACATTGAGAGGCTGAAGGAAGAAGTGGAGGAGCAGGAGACTCTGCTTGGTACCATAATGTCAGAGGAGGAAACGGCCAAGGCCTGCCTTCAAGATATATCTCTCATGGACAGATACCTGGTACAATCCTCTTCTCTGTCCCAGACCTGGAAATGTATTTGCTCGCGTCTTTATGTACCTTACTGTATTTCTTTTCTTTCCAGATGGACCTTAAAGAGGTGGAGAGGAAAATAGCTCAGCAGGCAACAAAACTCCAGGGAGTAGACTATACCAGAACTATTCAGCAAGTCAGTCAGGAGAAACAAGAAACTCAGCACAAGCTAGACACCAGTAAGACACCATTACGCAAGTGCACCCATTCAGGGGGAAATTCATTTTTTTTTTTACATCTTTATTGTCTTTTGAACAGTAGATTATATACAAAGCTTTTTTGTGTAGAAGGTCTTTAACCTTATGTAAAAGTGCAATTGAATATCATAGTTTTGATTTCATTAAATTTGTGGTTTCCAACTTGCTATCAGTGAAACCCAATTGACGCTAACACAATCTATTTCTGTTTTCATGAATGAATATCCTAAATTTAGTTTTTACAAGACTCAATAATAGATACTGATATCAAAGCACTTTTTTATTGTTATTTTTCTGTGCGTTTCATTCGACACACTATTTAAAAGTTTTCCTGAAAAGAATAAATTTTGATCATCTGTGATAATAAATACTTCTACACACAGCTGTTATCACACAGCTTCAGATTGACTTGTGATGATCAGGATAGAAGTGAGAATTAAAGCAATTCTAATTTCTTTTTCCCTTTGTCTTTGCTTATTTGTGTTCTTGAAGCCTCCAGCAAGATGGAGTTAAAACGGAAGCTGATCCAGGATCAGCAGGATCAGATTCAGATGCTGAAAAGTGCTGTTAATGAGACAAAGGCAGAGAAACTCCAACTGAGCAGTGATATGCAGAAACAACAACAGCTGGAGGAGCAGTGTGTTGAGTTCACCGCAGAAATACAGACATTAACCAGGGACATCAGGGTATGTTGGGGTCCTTTTGTTTTGACTCTGTATGCCACCATACAGATGAAATGAAAAAGTCATGCTTTGTTACAAATAATGCATTAGGTAAGGAGTACAGCCATCTTTATACCCAGCCCCACAGTTTCAGGGGTCTCAGAAGTATAGCAATGGTTTTCAGCCTTGACCAAGTGACTCCAATTAATCACATTTAGAGGAATAACAGTAGGTCAAATACTGGGGTGTGGGCCTTAAGTCAAACTTTAATTGTATATGGATATATTTTGGCATAGAATGAGGCTATACTGTATATACCAATATATAGTTAGATGTGTCCCATGGCCCTGTCTCATCTTTCCACTCACTCTCCATGACACCTCACAACCCCTCTGCCTTGTGTGGCCCTACTCACTCACAAGCTCTCATACAATATCATGACACACAACGGGCTGGTGTCTATAATTGAAACTAACACACGGTCACATTCCGAAGTCTTTCCACTGAGAAAGAGAGAGTGTGCACACACACACACACACAGAAAGAGTCAGAAACATCATCTTCTGACATTGTACAGTTAAAATCTGTGGATTATTCTTCTATGAAAAAGTAAAGTAGTATTTCCAGTAATCTGGTTACTGCAATGCATTTAATCCCTGTTTTGAGTCCAAGGAATCTGGTTTCTGGTTTGGACAAAAAAGTCACCATTAACTAAACTAAATCAAATAAAGACATTTTACTAAAATAGGCTATAAATTTTAGTCGGTAACATGTCACATATGGATTTGGCTTGGAACTGTACGTTTAGCTCACTCAGTAGAAATCACCAAGACATATACTGAGTATTGCCATTCAGACAAAAAATACCAAAAAAAACATTATTAAATATAAACAGCCACAGCAAAATAGAGAGAGAGAGAGAGCAATCTTAATAGGGGATTATTTGTAAATATTTTTGTAATAGCTAATAATGAAAATGATAAATCCTTAAATGAAACCCAGCAATCTCCAGTTTAAACACATCTTGGTTGTTTCATTTCAGACTCACTGTGCTGGCATACGTACCCAATGTGTGACACACATACTTTATGACCTGACAACATGCAGTATAATGTTAATATATTTTCACTTTGTGTAGGTTGCACTGAATCACGGTCATCTTGTAGATGGACTGTAGTTCTACTGCCACGTACAGTAGAAATAAGGAACATGAAATATTATGCTGCATTGTTTACCGTAGCCAACGAATTGCATGTTTTCTTTTTTTGACGTTCTTATTTAATTAATTTTTTTACAGTAAGAACAACAATTGCATGTTTCCTCTTTCCTCTTAATGTGCCAAACCAGGAAGCAAAAGAACAACTTTCCCCTTTGTCTGCTGCTCTGGAGAAGCTGCAGCAGGAAAAGCAGGAGCTGGTGGAGCGCAAGAGACTCAGGCAGGAAGAAGGACAGGAGAAGGTGCATGCATTGTCACTTTTGTCTGTATTTCTCTGCGCTGGAAAGTGGAGCTATTTAGGAAGAACAAGTTTAAAAAAAATACTTTTTCTTTCATAGTTTAAAAAAACAGCTTAGCAACTGAGCACATCACATGTTCTGATTCTCACTGAAATAACACAAATTTTTACAAAGGGTTTGTGCACCAAGCACAGTGTTTAACTTACTCTGCAAAATATGACTCTTTAAATGTCTGTTTATCGTAATCTAGTCACAGTTCTTATACTTTCTCATTGATAGATTACTGGCATTAAAGAAAGGGTCAAGGTGATCACCACATTGGAAAGAGACATCACCACATATGTTGATGAGGGCAAAGATGAAAACAAAGAGGTAAAATCTTTTCCTATTGTACTTGATGCATCTGTTTTCTTCCATGTGTCATTTTTGATTGACATTACATGCTGTACATACAGTTATCAGGAAATATAAATACATGACATTTTCATTCACCTTGAACGACCAGCTTAGCTTTACTTTTAACACTGCCATTATTTCCTTTTGATAGTAGCTGTAAAATCTCTGTAGCTGTATTTGCTTTTCATATTGTTTTTATTGTTTTTTACAGCTAAAAGAGGCTGAGCTTCAAGAAACCAACACTCAGCTACACGAGGCAGAGAAGAATAAGGAGAAGGTCAACAAGGAAATGGGAAGCATCCGTCAGGACATAGACACTCAAAAGGCATGACCTTCTGTCACCTTTGTCCTTCAGGTTTTTTTTTTTTTCTTTTTAGTACCTAAGTCAATCCACAGTTGTACTGGTTATAGCAGTGAAACACTGTAATATATGTATGTATCTTTAACTGTTGTTGGTTCTTATTGGTCCAGTATCTATACTCATCAATAGTGCTTATTGATCTTATTTCATGCGTTAATTTATTTTTTTAAAGAATAAAACATTGCAAGAGCAGTTATGGTGAAATTGTAACTCTTAGTAAAATGAATCCTACTCCTGCAAATGTGTAAATGTATGTATGTATGTATGCATTTGTTCATTTATCCATCTAATTTTTTTTAGGTTCAGGAGCGCTGGTTGCAGGACAACCTGACCTTGAGGAAGCGCGTTGAGGAGTTGAAGGACGTTGCAGGAAAACGTGACGCTCTTATGAAAGACATGGGGAACATGCAAGTCTCGCAGCTACACCAGTAAGAGTGCTACATCCTTTTTAACCACTTGTAAAATTAATGAATTGGAACAGCAAGATAGGGGACAGAAG